>NW_011888790.1:6341579-6355685 GCF_000151845.1 Pteropus vampyrus | reverse complement strand
TAGATAGAAATTAGAATTACTAGAGGAACTTTAAAAAAGTTAACAGATGTTAAGAATCTGTCCTAGACCTACTAAGTGAGAATTTGCTGGCCAGGAACAGACAAGGGTGGGAAAAGGCAGGTTAGGAAACTGTATGTTTAAAAGAAGTTCTCCAGCTGATTACAATGATGAGCAATGTATAGAACATATCAAATATATTAATTTTCGGATGCTGGATTATTTTAACTCCTAGACTATCTCTATCCAGATCCATTGGACCCTAAAGATATTCCAATCCCACCATTTGCTCTTTGCTCTACCATCAGTATGAACGGTTATTACAGAATACACAAATTGATTGAAAATATGTTAAAAATTAGGGCATCAATACAGAGAAATTCCAGACAGCAGAACAACTTTAACATACCTGAGAAGAAACTTCTGATAGTTTTCTAGTGAATAAGATAAAAAAAGAAAAAAAAATATCTAAACTATCAGTTCTTTATCTAATTCATACTATATATTGTTTGCAGAAATAATTAGCACAAAAGAAAATGACAAGAGTTGAAACTGCACATGGTAAAATGCATTAGAGATGAAAATCTGGCTGAAGAATCATGTCTTGTTGCTCACATCGAAACATGAAAATGTTTACTGGGGAAAATTAGGCGTGACAGAAGTAATGAACACTTAAATAATACTGCTAATATCTAAATGGGCACGTGATAAAATTTATTATTGCCAAAAAATTGACAGAAGAATCCAATTTTTTGACTAAATTTAGGTATGAATAATTTGACCTGAGATTATTGGATTTGGTACAAATAATGGCTGTAAAAGAAAACTTGCAATTGCAGAAACTATAATTAGTAAAATTTTGATATGATGAACAAGGAAAAAACTACACTGACTAACATTTTCATTTAAACCTTATGTGGGGTTTCTGGTCAAGAAGGCAGAGTAGATAAACACTACTCTTGCCTCCTTTCACTGACATATCATAATTGCAACTAACTTGCAGAACAGTAATCATTGAGAATTGCCTTAAGTCAGGCTGAAAAGAAGTTATATAACTAAGGATTTATGGAAGAAGCCATGGTAAGAGGGGCAGAGACACAGAATGAGCTAGTCTGATACCCGTGTGTGGCAGTTAAAATCAGGAGGAATATCTCATCATTGGAGGTCCCCTCTGAGGAGCGAGGGGTCCCAGCCCTATGCCAGGCTTCCCAACCCAGGGTTCTAATGCCAAGAAGAGAAGTCCCCATAACTTCTGGCTGTGAAAACCAGCAGAGATTGTGGCTGAGTGAGATGAAAGGATGCTAGAGTTCCACACATTCCTTTTAAAGAGCTCACACTGGACTTACTCACCGATGGACTCACTTACTCTGAGATCCAGTGCTGAGGCAGCAGCTTGAAAGATTCCAGGGACATACAGGAAGGAACAGAATTGTCTGGCTTCAGGGCAATGGTTGGATGGGCAGCTTTCTGCCAGAGAGAAGTGCTGGCTCCCAGCAGATGCAGGCAAGCACCATATCTGAGTCTCCAAACCTGGCTAACACCTTTTGTCTGGCCCTAGTGATTGTCTGAGACCCTGCCCCACCCAACTCGTGGGCCCGCCAAAGCAGCTTTCAGTGGCTTTTTTATAGAAATGGCTTGTCTTGGCTCATGCTGTAGACTTTCCTAAAATCTCCCAAAGATTCACAGACCCCAGACAAGCAGCATCTACCTTTGGCATAACCCATACCTCTTGCTAAGCAGCCCCAAGGCCAACAATAGCTTCAGCCAGCCTCAGCTTGCAAGTTAACCTCTTCTGGGCTTCTCCGAGCTCAGCATAAGTGGCAATCATCTGCAGATCATTTCGTAGCTCATACCAAGTGACCCCAGGAAGGGTACAGGCAGCGGCTGAAATAGGCCAGAAGAGAGGCCCTCCCAAAAGGCCCCAGAACCAATATACACAGTGGCCAGCTTGAGATCACACCAGAGTATCACCCAACTACCTCGACAAATGACACATCTAAAGGCAGACTGGGCAGGCACCAGAGCACTGCAGTGAATCTTGCTCTGTAGGGTCAATCCCTGCACAATAGTTCCTCCATTGTAGTTGCAGCCAGTAGTCACAACAAATCATTCCAAACATCAAGCCCTCCCATTGATGTGCACACAGCAACCAATGCTCAAGTACGACAGGAGGGCAGAAATAACCCACTCAAAGGGACACACCTGAAGCAACTGGCTCAAGTGCCACTGGGCCCCACAGGACACCTACTACTAAAGGCCACTCTACTAAGACCAAGAGACACAGGAGCCATACTTAATATGTAGGAACAAAGAGAGGAAGGCAGCCAAAATGAGGAGACAAAAATCATGTCCCAAATAAAAGAGCAGAACAAAATTCCAGAAGAACTAAACAAAATGAAGATAAGAAATCTACTAGATACAGAGTTCAAAATACTGATTATAAAAGTGCTCAATGATCTTAGTGAGAACTTCAGCAAAGAGGTAGGAAACATAAAAATGGAGATATAAAACATAAAAAATAACCAGTTAGACATGAAGAATACAATAACCAAAATAAAGAATACATTAGAGGCAGTCAACAGATTAGATGAAGCAGAGTATCAAATCAGCAATTTTGATCATAAGGTAGCAGAAAACACTCAATCAGAATAGCAACAAGAAAAAAGAATCCAGAAAAAGAGCATAGTTTAAGAGGCTTCTGGGATAACATCAAGTGTCCCAACATTCTCTTTATAGGGATACCAGAAGGAGAATAGAGAGAGCAAGGAATTAAAAACCTATTTCAAGAAATAATGACAGAAAATTTTATAACCTGCCACAGGAAATAGACATACAAGCTTAGGAAGTATAGAGTCCCAAACAAAATAAACACAAAGAAGCCCACACCAAGGTACATCATAATTAAAATTTAACCTTTAACAAAGGTTAAAGATAAAGAGAATTTTAAAAGCAGCAAGAGGAAAGCAGTTAGTTATCTACAAGGGAACTCACATAAGACTGGCAGCTGATTTCTCAGCAGAAGCTTTGTAGGCCAGAGGATTGGCAGGAAACATTCAAAGTGATGGTAAACATGGACCTGCAACTAAGATTACTCTATCATTTAGAATTGAAGGAGAGATAAAGAGCTTCCCAGACAAGAAAAAGCTAAAGAAATTTATCACCACCAAACAAGTAGATGTTAAAGGGTTTTTTTTAAGTAAAAGAAGAAGAAAAAGAGAAAATGGCAATAATTACATATCTATCAGCAATTGTTTTAAATGTAAATGAATTATATGCTATGATAAAAAGACATAGGATGGCTGAATGGATAAGAAAACAAGACCCTTATATGTGCTGCCTACAAGAGACTCACTTCAGATAGAAAGGCATACACAGACTGAAAGTAAAGAAACAGAAAAAAAATATTTCATGAAAATGGAAACAAAAAAACTGGGGTAGCAATACTAATCCCAGACGAAATAGATGTTAAAACAAAGACTATAAAAAGAGACAAAGAAGGGCTCAGTAATTTTACTTGTGGATATTTACCTAAAGAAAACCAAAATACTAATTCAAAAAGATATATGCATCTAATGTTCATTGCAACATTATTTATAACAACCAAGATACGGAAATAACCTAAGTATCTATCAATAGATAAATGAATAAAGAAGTGGTACGTTTATACAATGGAACATTACTCAGCCATAAAAAAGAATGAAATCTTGCCATCTGCGACAACATGGATGGACCTAGAGGGTATTATGCTAAGTGAAATAAGTCAGACAGAGAAAAAGAAATACCATATGATTTCATTCATATATGGTGAATCTAAAAAACAAAATAAATGAACAAACAAAACAGAAATAAACTCAGAGACACAGAGAACATTTGATGTTTGCCAGATGAGAGGGAGTTTGGGAGATGGGTAAAGAGGGAAGGGATGGAGAAGTACAAATTGGTAGTTACAAAATAGTCATGGGAATGTGAAGTATAGCATAGAGAATATAGTTGATAATACTGTATTAACTATGTATGATGTCAGATAGGTACTAGATTTATCAGAGTGATCACTTTGCAAGTTATATAAATGTTTAATCACTACGTTGTACACCTGAGCTAATATAATATTGTATGTCAACTTTAGGTCAAGAATAAAAAATAAATTTAAAAAAGCTTATGAGGAATATAATTAATTCCAATGAAAATAATTTCAGTATGTTAAAAATCAAAATGGAAAAAAAAATAGAAATGACTTAATGCCTTGGAATAAATTTGGTTAAGGAATTCAAGTAGCTTAATAGAAATTAGCACTAAAAATACTTTTTAAATGAGTATTTATTTATGTAAGCATAATTTAAATGTAAAGATTGCTATTCCTAAACACAGAGGTCAAAGAGTCTCAGGTCAGAAAGTGCACAGGGTCAAAACAAAAGGCTCAAAAATTTCTGCACCCAGTTATTTATTATGAAGTGTAAAGAAAGGAATGATCAGAAAAAGTCTGGAACATGAGGTGAATCCAGAGAGAGTGAACATTTACTGAGTACCACAACTTCTGGCTCCTGGGCACTTAGATGGCAGACAGAGGCAGTGCGTACCTGGGAGAAAGATCAAACTTGACAAACTTGATCTTTTAAAATTTTTACTGAGCTTTTTTGCCTTATCTAGTTCTTTACTGGGGGAACTGAACCATAATCTTAAGCCTTGTTGTTTCTAGAAATAGTCATCTTTCAAAATGTAAGTATCACTGTAATAAAATAGATAAATAATAACAAGCATTGGGAAGGATATAGAAAAATTGGAACCTTCATACACTACTGGTGGAATTGTAAAGTGGCAGAGCCACTTTGGGAAACAGTCTGGAAGTTCCTCAAAAAAGTTACACAAAGGTTACCGTATGACCTAGCCATTGCATTCCTAGGCATATACTTGAGAAAAAGAAAAATACATGTTCATACAAAAACTTATTCACAAATGTTCACAGCAGCATTATTCATAAAAGCCCAAAATAAAAACAATGAAAGTTTCTATCATCTGATAAATGCATAAACAAAATGTGGCATATCCATATAATGGAATATCATTGGGCAATAAAAATAAAGTACAGATACATGCTACCACATGGATGAACCTTGAAAACATTATGCTAAGTAAAAGAATCCAGTCACAAAAGACCACATATTGTCCTATTTCAATTATATTAAATGTCCGGAATAGGTAAATCTTTAGAGAAAGAGAGTAGGTTAGTGGTTGCTTATGGCTGGAAGGATCTGGGAGGAAATGGGGAGTAAATGTTGATGGGTACAAAGTTCCTTTTGGGTGTAAAAAGTGTTCTAAAATTGATCAAGGTGATGATTGCACAACTCTGTGAACATAATCATTGAACTGTATTCTTTAAATGAATGAGTTGTATAGGATGTAAATGATATCTCAGTACATAAAGCCTATTCTAAAAATGCAAATATCTTTGAATGAAATTCTATTTTAAAGACTTGGGAAGTCAGTTCATCTCTCTGGATGTCACTTTCTTCCTCTGTATAATAGGAATAATATTAGTGCCTCGTAAGGATGATGAAAGAATTAATGAAGCAGTGCATGTGAGATTGCTTACACACATATGGCATGCATGGTAGAGACAGCTAACTGTTCAACAAAATCTATGCTTTTCCTTCCACGATATTGAATTGGCACAGGGAAGAAGTTGCTCAGACAGGGACAACAATTTCCATTTCTCTTTACATTCAGTGGTTGAGCATCCACTATGTTTCACTCTCTGTTTCCTCTCCTACTTAGGTGTTGAACAATTTATAGGAAGGATGGAGTTGGGAGATGCCTGGGTCCTTAAAGCCCTCCATGGAAAAGACCTGCCTGCCAGCTGGGTATACCACACTGGGATGATATTCTCAATGAGAGATAAGGTTCTATTTGATTGAAATGTTTTTGTTATAGCAGATAGTGTGACCTTCACTAACACAAAATTTAAGTAGGCACTCAATAAATTTTTGACAAAAATAGGACCTCTTTGTCATTCATTAGTACCTTTGGAGTTTTAAAGTGAAAGCCAGTAGATACTGAGAAGAGGGAAATATGGAAATCTGAAAAGTGGAGGTCATGAATAGGTAGGGAGAGGCCTGTTACTAACTCCATCCCACTCAAAATTTTATTGCGTTTATTGTACATTCATTGCTCAGACTCACTTAAGGCTTTTATGCATGCCATTGAATCCCAAGGTCACAGAGCAAATACCACATTAATTCTGAGTCCTCTGGACTATTTTCCAGCCCTAATCTCCACAGTAAGCTTAAATTCTCAAGGAGAGAGACAGATAATAAGCCAAACAAATAAATAAAGTATATGATATATTGGATGGTGATAACTGACATGGAAATAAATAAAACAAGAAGGAAATGTAGATGCTCAGGAGTGGTTGTTTGGTTTAAAAAAGATGGTCAAGGATTGTGTTACAGAGAACGTGGCATCAGAGCAAAGACTGGAATAGAGAAGGAGCAAGCCATGACTTTCAGACAGAGGGTACAGCAGTATGGTGGCTCTGAGAAAGGAATGTGCCAAGGTGTTCGATAAACACCGAGGAAGCCAACATGATTAGGGCAAAGTAGGCAAAGGTAAGAGTGACAGGGAAGAGATCAGAGAGGTAAGGGAGTGGAAATCGATTGTATAGAGGACTAGGGACTGGACAAAGAGCACAATGGGGGAATCTAAAATAGTTTGAGACCAGAGGTAATTGGTTGCTGTTTTTGACTTCAGCAGTAAATGCCAGCACAATGCCTGAAAGACAAACAGGTCCACTTTCACCTTAGCAGATATCAAGTCAGGCACTGGACAGCAATACCTTAGTAGGGAAGAGCAAGAACTCAGCTGGTGAACAGATCCAAGATTCCCTGTCCTCCCACCCCCACCTCCTGTCACCATGAGGTCACATCAGTGCCTGTGTACACCAGGATGACATATTCTGTAGGAATAAGGGAGAGGGAGGAAGTTGGAGAGACTAAGCATTTACCAAACAGAGACTGTTTAATCTGGAAGAGAATGAGTTTATAAGGATAAGAAAATAACCGTGCAGGACATTTGGTCCTGTCCAAAACATTCATGGAGACATTTGGTCTACGTCAAAGGTTCTTGATATTTGGTCTTTGATATTTCGTCCTGTCTGAAATGTCCAGGGAGACATTTGGTCTGCGCTAACTCATCAACCTAATCCCATGTGCTATTACTAGCTAGGTTACTGAGGCAACAAGGATTATTACTGGCAATTTAGCCACAACACAATTATTAGACCAATAAAACATGACAGTATTTTTTATGCATTAATCTTATAAACCAAAAGTATAAATAAACATTATAAACTATTTGAACCAAGGGATGTTTTCTAAGGATAGACATTTTGGACAGAACCAAATTTCAAGGAGCTTTTGGTGTGGATCAAATGTCTCTGTGGATGTTTTTACAAATGAAAATTGTCACGATAGAATCAATTATGTCAAGGGAACTAAAATGGAGCTGGAAGGTCACAAAAAGGTTGCCTTCTGCTCCTCCCACCTACAAACTTTTGACAAGCTGTAAGACCACTTCCTAAACATTACTTCCTCCTTACCATGGCAACCATACCTCTGTACTCTTCACCTTGAAAGGAGCCAATCCAGTTCACCAGCCAGTATCCTTCATTTGCATAGAGAACTTATGAAGATTGAATTCTTGGGCTTCTGTGCTTGCCGTAGAGGCATATCCTGGAGATTGCCTCAGAGTCTCATGACCCAGAGCTGACCAATCCTTTTTGAGTTAGTTATCATACCTCATTAGACGGCCAATAGGAAAAGGTTTTTTTTTGTTGTTGTTACAAACTTTGGTTTTTGTCTTTATAAATCCTACTTTTTTTTTCTCATTAAAGAGCAGTTTGGGTTTGCTACCTGACTCTGCATCTCTTGGATTTGAATTCTTTAAGACCCCGAATAAACTTTCAATTTGTTTTATAGCCTCAGATCTTTATTGGTCAACATTACGTGGTCAGATACATGGGATCCAGAGCCACTTGCCTGTTCCTCCAGTGCCACTGTAGATTTGAGTAAGGTATCTAGAAGAGTCCATTGTGCTCTGTCATCTCCTCAGTGGTCTTGGGTTGTTGTGGACCTGAACCTTCCACCGCGGTTGAGGTTCAGGTTTATTCGGGTGTCCTCTGTTGCTAGCTTTTGTCTACGGGACTTAACCATCTGGTTTTGCCTTCAGGATTCAATGTGCTCATCTGGTGAGTAATTACTCTTATATCCTTCTATCAGAATACTCTTTCTGTATTCAAGACTCTAACCAAGGAGAACAAATTGAATAAAGTAAAAATGGCTTCTGAGGCCTCTTCTTTTCCTGCCCCATCTTTCTCTCCAGAGGTGCAGCAGCCATCTTCTGCTCAGGCACCATCTTCAGTGCCATCTTCTCTAACATCTGTCCCCTTTAAATCAGGCCTTCTGAGGTTGCTGTCCTTACATTCTGAGTTTTCTAACTTTAAAGTGCACACTTGCTTCTATTTCTTTTTGTTCTGTTCTGTTTCTGTTTTCTGAAGTTTCTCGGTAAGTCACCCATCCCATTCAAAGGGGGGGGGGATGGGGATGGGGGACACATAATTTCCAGTGTTTTGGAACAGCTGTTGGAAACAGAGGACTCTGGTAGTTAAGACATTTTAGGAGATCCAAAGGCAAGATAGGGTCCTCCTGGGGAGATCTTGTGCTTTTCTGGAAAATGGGTGAAGTTTTGGATAATTTGGAGCTTTGGATAATTTGAATTGTAATGGCCATTCTGGGGAAACTTTATTTGAGGCTTCTCAGAAACAATGGAATACATTCTTTGATTGATATTCAGAAACTTCTAAAATACAGATCGACTGTAAGTGGATCCTTACAGAAAACTTTGCTCATCTGAACAAATAACTTTAACTTTGTCCATGAGTTAGCCAGTAACATAATTTGAGTTTGGTATTATTGTGCATGGGACACATAAGCTAATAGTTATAAAATACAAGCTATGAGATCTCTGTGTCTGTCTGTACATGTCCATGTATGTATATTATAGCTATGGTATTTCTACCTCTGGATGATATTATCAAACAACTTGGAAATTCAATTGAATTATGAGGAAGCCTTGTTCGATTGGCTTAAAAACAACTCAGTACTTATATGAATTGGAGAAACTAACCAAAATGCTTTCCAAGTGCATGTGATCTAGGACCAATCTTTAGTAAGTAAATGGTAGCTTAAGGTCATCGGTTTAATTAAAACAGGCAGGTCTTTAGAGTTATTAGTGCTGTAGAATAATACAGCTATACCACTCTCATTCTACCTGGGCTTACTAACCAGATAAGCTCATATTATCTCTGTTACAAAATTTATCAGCAAGAAAAATAACTTAAGATAATGGCTAATCACTTTAAAGTCTCCTGAAATCTCCAGACGTAATCAAAATGTATTTGTGAAAACAAATGGTTTAACCAGAAATAAATGGGATAAGAGTTTCTAGGTGAACTTTTCAGTAGGTATTTTTAAAAAAGCTTTTGGTTACTTGAATTCTTAAAGTCTGCTAATTTAAGTTAATGATGAATTAGATCAAACTTTAAAGAAGAGCTGAAATGAGTAAAGGACATACGACTGTCCATGGCTCTCTTAGCTTTGACGCCAGCAGACAAGGTGGAAAAGCAGGGTAATAAGCTAGACCTTAGTGTGCCATTTTTCAAAGTTAGAGGGGCACATGTTGCCTTTCAGATTAAGATCTAGACAAAGCTGATTAGGATGCTAAGAGATAGGATCTTTTGGAAATTGATGAGAATAAAGAGGAAGATGTTATGGTGATTGGAAATAATTGCATATGGAAAGTAAGATATGTGTGTTTGGTAAAAGAAGGTATGAGAGAATGGAAATGTATTTTTGTAGAAGGAAAAGAAAGTAATTTTGTCCTAAAGTAAAATGATTGTTCCAGCATAAGAAAGAAAAAAGATGAAGGGTTTATGAAAGTTACAGGTTTGTGGAAGTTGCAGAAAGTTTATGGAAAAAGAATCTTGAAAAAGAAATCTTACATATGTATTACAACCAAGATTGTAATGGATTTATTCAAATTTATTTAAACTAATTATTTAAATATTTATATTTATTTAAATATAAAAACTACACTGATACGAAATTGGAATTTGATTTTCTTTCTCTGTTAAAAGGACAGAGTTTTCCTGTATTATTGCTATGTTTTAATAAGAAATTATAAAGGGAAAACAAAGATTTTGTGTTTTATTAAGATAATTTCCTGTGCTCTCCAGGTCTTTGGATTGCTTAGGTAAACCAAATTTTAAATATACGAGAGGTAGAATTTGCTTTCAACCATTTAACTTTCTATATTTGTCTGCAATGATTATATCAATAATTAGTATTGTTACGCAGAGATCTACGATTCTATTTGACTCAGTGTTTTAAAATATTTGATATATTTGGCAATTTCAAAATTTAAATAGAATCTTGACCTTAACTTGAAAATATCTTCGGAATTTTTCATAAGAAATTTCTCTTTACAAAAGAGGGAAATTAAACTATTTAGGCCTATTTGATATGCTAGAATCTCTGAGAGGATAGAATTAAGGTTTGAAAAGTGGGTTTAATCCAATTGCTCCTTCTTAATGATAAATATCTACTAGTGATGATTTATATGGATTTTCATTGGGTAAAAGCATTCCCATGAAGGGCTATAGTCACCGCAGTCCCTAAATTACTTCTAGAAAGGATATTTCAACTTGGAGAACCCCCACAGAGCTTCATAGTGATCAGGGAGCCCATTTCACAAGACAAATTCTATACCAGGTATGTGAAATTTGTCCAATATTACAACATTTCCATTGTGCTTATCATCTTCATTCTTTTGGCTTTGTAGAACAAATGAATAAGATAATCAAAACAATTGGCAAAATTAATTGAATCTTTTAATCTGCCTTGGCCTAAGGCTCTTCCCTTATTGTTACTTAACCTAAGATCTACATCCTTTGCTAAACATCAATTGTCTCCTTTTGAAATCATCATTGAGAGACTTACTGAAATCTCATAGTTCTCAAATATCTTCAGCTGACTCAGGGATTCCCTTTCGGTTCAGATCTATTTTTCAAACTGAACTTAACATTTAATTTGTTATTATAGAAATTTTTGCTATTTTAAAACTTAGTTTTGCATAGCTCAATGTTAAAAAGACACTAATCTGATAATGGTTGCTCAACATTTTGAAATGGTCACTAAGTCCTATGAAACTTCATATTAAAAACCTCAAGAAACTACAGAAGATGTTTGCTTGCCCTTTAAGAAACATGGCGGTAAAGCCTTCCTCTGTACTGGCACTTTAGTGCTCAAATGTGGCCTACAGCTCCTAAGGAAAAAGCAAACTACTTTTCCTCCTATATGGAACATAACATACTGGGAATGAGCCTTCCTGGCAACGAGGAACTGGCAATGGCACATCTCAACAAAAATGACAAATGATGCTTTTAACAACTGTGAGTCCTACTCTCTGATAATTGATCAACAATGCTCTCAAGGAAAAATTTTAATCAAAAGGGGGAAAATATAAATAGTAATATAAGTGGAGCCATTTTAAAAAGGAGACGGAGCTGCAATGCCACAGGAATTGCCTTGTTCTTCTTATACCTCGAAGCTTAAAATGTTAAAAACAAGGCAAAATAACTTTTGGACGGGGCCTAAGCAACCTTATTTCCCAAAGAACTATTTACAAAGATAACAAGAAAACATATTATAACTATTGGACTGATGTCTACTAGGACACTTTATGAAACCACTTTCACTACACAAGACAGAAAGTACCATATCTTTCTCCCATGAACTATGCCCCACTTCAGCAGGATATAACGAGAGCAGCATTCACCCATATTCCCCAAATTAGAGGAATGTAACTGTATCACATAGAAAACCAATTAACACTGCTAGCCCTCAAGATTGAGGGATTTACAAAGAAAGGGGTGGACTTGTAGCTGAGCCCCTTGTGATTTTAATGCCCCTGGTATTTTTGGCAGCTAGAATTACATAATTTAATTTTTAACTAGGCTATAGGTAATAGGCTTTAACTTTTCAGTTGCTTTAATTATCACGTAGCTTATAGTTAAAAATTAAGAAAGTATGTTGGTCGTGTTCCGAAGGACTGACTCCTGTAAAGCAAATTCCAGGAGATATGTTTAAAAGCACACTTTGCTTGAGATAATAAAAAAAATATTGCTAGTTAATCACAAAACAATGATAGCTTAAACAATGGTGGTAGTCACAAGATGCCTAGTTTCTGCTTCTTGCTTTAAAGATAACGTCACTGACGCGCAACTATGAGATTTTGCAGAATCTTGGTTCTTCAACCTAGCACCCCTTGTTCTCACAATATAATTTTGTGCTGTTGATGTTCTGTTTCTTTGTGAAGCAGGAAGAAATAACTTTAGGGTCTCGAGGAGAATTTATGAGTTTGTTTTGCAGAAGGAAAGAATGTCTTCAAGGTAGCTGAGACCAGCTGCTGATGCCCAGGAGTCTGATACAGAAAAAGCTAAAGAAACACAGACTTCTCTCTCAGTTTCCTGGAACTCCTCCTCCCTTACTCCCTAGCCACATAAAGACTCCCTACTTTTGCTTTTTGGGAGTGGTGGATTTGAGGGATCTTGCTCTCCCATCCTCTCTCTCTCTTTGGCCAAATTGAATAAACCTTTCTCTATTTTCAAGTACCAGTGTCTCAATGTTTGGGCTTTACCTATGCATTGGGCACATGGGAGGTGATTCGGTAACAAGACCAAGGAATGTGTGAACCTGCCTTACTGAAATGAGACTTTGACCTATTATAAGGGACTTGAGAAAGATCTCAAAAATAACACAAGCTTGTAGAACAGTCTTTTCACAGTGTGCTACTGGGAGACGAAGATGTTGATCATCATGGCCTACAACCTGAAGATACGGTCTATTGGAACAGACATCTCCACACAGATTCCCTCCAGCCTTGCTGGAAGAGACTATACCAGGTGTTGTTAACTAATTCTTGCACTGCACAGTTAGAAGGTATTGACTCATGGATTCATGTTTCTCATTTAAAATGGCTCCCTCACCTACACTTGATTGCCCCAATTGGACAAGCCTCAGATTAAAGTTATCCAGAGCTGATATCCTCTCAGACGAGCAGCTGACGACATCTGAAGCAGATGGCTTTTCCCAAGATCTGGAATCAGACCAGCAAGGTCGATTCGTGCTGTAAATAATCCTTGTGTTTACTTCACAGTTGCCATAATAATTATATTCCTGGGTATGTTAACAATCTTCATACTCTTATGTCAAGCCTATCACCTTCCCTATGTTATAGATTGTATTTTTTGATCACCTCATATCATGAGCCTCTGACTATGTAGTACTTCCTGATTTTTGTTGTTTTAACCCTTGTAAATGGGAAAATTCGGCATAAAAATATTATGGTAAGATACTCTCAAACCTTAGCTTCTTCAGCAAACCTGTTTGAATGCTGGATTTGTCACCTTATGCCTGCCTCTACCTTTGGTAAAACTGATGAATCTCTAGTTACTCCTGTTAGCAATTTCTCTACTGTCCCTAACTTTACTGTTGATTATGCAAAACTCCCTCTGTAAAGCCTCTATGGTAGGAAACAGCCCTATTCAGCATGCTTCTGCCTCTCTGCCACTGAAATTGACATTCCAGTAGTTTCATACACCTCCTAATGGGGAAATAGTTATTAAGAAAAAATTATAACTTCACATTTCCCTTGTACAAGGAGCTGCTTAGGGCCTATATGCGTTTTTTCCTTTGTTGGCCAATCAATGAAGCCAAATTTGTATATCCTGGTAGAATGGAGTGCTGCTAGTTTTTATGAAAAGTACACTGTACTCCTTTTACCTTGCTTCTTCTGATAGAAAGATTTTTAGCCTTTATAGTAATATCTGATTAGTTATTCAAGTGGAAAAGACCCGAGTCTCAATTGAGGTGATTTAGAGCAACATAGTAAGGTAAAAATGGATGACTAATAAAGAATAAAGAGCCCTAAGCAGTTTGTTTTCCTTTAGGCAGTGGTAGGGGACAAGAATTTGTTCTTTGATGACAACATCAGAGATTC
>NW_011888790.1:6337859-6341529 GCF_000151845.1 Pteropus vampyrus | reverse complement strand
TTCAACCTAGCACCCCTTGTTCTCACAATATAATTTTGTGCTGTTGATGTTCTGTTTCTTTGTGAAGCAGGAAGAAATAACTTTAGGGTCTCGAGGAGAATTTATGAGTTTGTTTTGCAGAAGGAAAGAATGTCTTCAAGGTAGCTGAGACCAGCTGCTGATGCCCAGGAGTCTGATACAAAAAAAGCTAAAGAAACACAGACTTCTCTCTCAGTTTCCTGGAACTCCTCCTCCCTTACTCCCTAGCCACATAAAGACTCCCTACTTTTGCTTTTTGGGAGTGGCGGATTTGAGGGATCTTGCTCTCCCATCCTCTCTCTCTCTTTGGCCAAATTGAATAAACCTTTCTCTATTTTCAAGTACCAGTGTCTCAATGTTTGGGCTTTACCTATGCATTGGGCACATGGGAGGTGATTCGGTAACAAGACCAAGGAATGTGTGAACCTGCCTTACTGAAATGAGACTTTGACCTATTATAAGGGACTTGAGAAAGATCTCAAAAATAACACAAGCTTGTAGAACAGTCTTTTCACAGTGTGCTACTGGGAGACGAAGATGTTGATCATCATGGCCTACAACCTGAAGATACGGTCTATTGGAACAGACATCTCCACACAGATTCCCTCCAGCCTTGCTGGAAGAGACTATACCAGGTGTTGTTAACTAATTCTTGCACTGCACAGTTAGAAGGTATTGACTCATGGATTCATGTTTCTCATTTAAAATGGCTCCCTCACCTACACTTGATTGCCCCAATTGGACAAGCCTCAGATTAAAGTTATCCAGAGCTGATATCCTCTCAGACGAGCAGCTGACGACATCTGAAGCAGATGGCTTTTCCCAAGATCTGGAATCAGACCAGCAAGGTCGATTCGTGCTGTAAATAATCCTTGTGTTTACTTCACAGTTGCCATAATAATTATATTCCTGGGTATGTTAACAATCTTCATACTCTTATGTCAAGCCTATCACCTTCCCTATGTTATAGATTGTATTTTTTGATCACCTCATATCATGAGCCTCTGACTATGTAGTACTTCCTGATTTTTGTTGTTTTAACCCTTGTAAATGGGAAAATTCGGCATAAAAATATTATGGTAAGATACTCTCAAACCTTAGCTTCTTCAGCAAACCTGTTTGAATGCTGGATTTGTCACCTTATGCCTGCCTCTACCTTTGGTAAAACTGATGAATCTCTAGTTACTCCTGTTAGCAATTTCTCTACTGTCCCTAACTTTACTGTTGATTATGCAAAACTCCCTCTGTAAAGCCTCTATGGTAGGAAACAGCCCTATTCAGCATGCTTCTGCCTCTCTGCCACTGAAATTGACATTCCAGTAGTTTCATACACCTCCTAATGGGGAAATAGTTATTAAGAAAAAATTATAACTTCACATTTCCCTTGTACAAGGAGCTGCTTAGGGCCTATATGCGTTTTTTCCTTTGTTGGCCAATCAATGAAGCCAAATTTGTATATCCTGGTAGAATGGAGTGCTGCTAGTTTTTATGAAAAGTACACTGTACTCCTTTTACCTTGCTTCTTCTGATAGAAAGATTTTTAGCCTTTATAGTAATATCTGATTAGTTATTCAAGTGGAAAAGACCCGAGTCTCAATTGAGGTGATTTAGAGCAACATAGTAAGGTAAAAATGGATGACTAGTAAAGAATAAAGAGCCCTAAGCAGTTTGTTTTCCTTTAGGCAGTGGTAGGGGACAAGAATTTGTTCTTTGATGACAACATCAGAGATTCACTTTGGTGTCTGCCTTTCAAGTGATGGATAAAGTAAGGCTTTGCCATATCCACATTCGCCCTCTATTCAGTTGTTGGCCCCATCATTGATTATTTCCTTGAGCATATATCTTTGCCCAACACTTTTGTAGGTGCTATAGAGGATAAATGAAAAAGAATGAGACCTGGTCCTATTCACTAAGAAATTTTAAGTTATTAGAGAAGATCAAACTGTTACTCAACAATTAGGGAACAGTCTGACTTCTCTGGCAGCTGGTCCTAACTTCTCAACTATTTATCCAGAAATATATTTCAACCAGTGATATGACTTTCTAGCAGACAGGCTTATCATACAATACCAGCAATATTCTGGAACTTAGAAATTCAATTCATCGGATACTTTAGAGTGCCTATCTTAGCCTAGACACGGTAATAACCCTATGTTAGGTTTATGAGAATGGGCAAAAGTGGTAGAGAAATTAAATTATTTCCTTTTCGCCTCTGAAAATATGATGATGCATTGAAAAGGGAGGAGTATTTAAAATCTCATTGCTAAGGAGGTAACATTTAGGTGAAACCATGTTAACACTGAGATGAATTTAGAAATCCAGGTATATTGGGTCTTTCTCCTTATAAATTTGAGCTGCTTACTTAATTGGTATAGTCTGCTACACATTAGTATTATGTTCATAAGGAATTTGTCCTATTAACCATAACAAATTTCACAAACAACTAATTGCATAGTAAACAGATTATTATGCCTCTTTGTAAAAGTGAGTGTAATTCTGGTACTTCTGTGGATGTAAGTGGAACTTTTTTCCTAATTCCAGCACTAGTTTATATATATATAACAAGTAAATCCATTTGTATAATTTTTAAATGCCATCACTAGAAAGCATGTAAAAAGCAAGTATGACTATAGTTTCTACTCTTTTCAGATGCAGCTGAATCTTGATCATCCCAAGACAAGGGCAAGTAGAATTTTGAGATTACAATGGAAGGCAACCACTGCTCAGTTAGATAAAATGATACAAAGTCTAACCAGAACCGTTAACAGAATAGCCGACTCAACTACTAGGGCCAACTAGAGCCATCAGAGCTAGGTTCCCTAGCTAGAGTAGTCCTTGGCAATGGGGCTGCTTAGGTTATTTGCTTTTAGCCCAAAGAGGAGTTTGTGCCATAGCTAATACCTTTTGCTATACCTGGATAAATGTCACTTTCCAGGTAGAATGAGAAACAATCAAGCTTCTTAAATTCTCAGAATCCCTTAAGGGGCATTCCTGTTTCTCTGCAAGTGCCACTAACTAGTTAGGATTTAAATTTTCTGAAATTTTCAGCTGGCATTGGGGCTATTTTAATGTCTGAATTGGAAATTGTTCTACTCATTTTTCTTCTCATTTGTCTGATGTACTTCATTGTCAAACTCTTGATGCTTTATATAACCAAGTGTCTTAAGTGCCTTGTAAAAACTCATAATGGTTGCACGAAGATCAGAGATGATCAATTGAGACTTCATTTCTAAAGGACTGCTCAGCATAACCAAAATCCTGATGAAAAACAATTCTGAATAAGGACTCTGCTCAAGATATACGTCTCCTAACTATCTTTTTGCTCAATTGTGGCAATTGTCTCTATGACTATGACCCCCGTTCAGACAATACCTCTCTCTCTGACATAATATACGAGACATAATATACCAGTACTGGGCCTCCTGATAGTGACAGATCAAATATTCTTGGTATATGGAATTACCAAAATAATTGCTCATCGATGCTTTCTGGGGAAAGATCTCAATCAAAACAGGGAAATGTGAATGGAAATTGCCACAATAGAAGTACTATGTCAAAGGAACCGAAATGGAGCTGAGAGGTCATAAAAAGTTTGCTTTATACTTGTCCTACCTGTGAACTTTTGCACCAGCTATGAGACCACATCCTGAAC
>NW_011888790.1:6330459-6335524 GCF_000151845.1 Pteropus vampyrus | reverse complement strand
TCTTTCTGCCTGCTCACATTTGCCTTTGAATCCCTGTAGTAAATTTTTTTTTTTTTTTCATTTCAATCATCGTACTTTTCAGCTCCAGAATTTCTTTTTGGAATTTTAAAAGATTTTCTTTTATTGATATTTCCATTTTGCTTATACATAATTTTCTTGAAATTTTTTACATCTTCCTTCAGTTCTTCGAATATCTTTAAATTGTTGTTTTAAAGTCATGGTCTAGGAGATCTGCCATTAGGTATTTTTTGTTTGTCCTGCGCTTTTTTGTTGCACACTGGATATTTGAATTTAATTACGTGATAACTCTGGAAATAAGATTCTTCTCCTTTCCCAGAGTTTACTGTGTGTGTTTTTGTAGTTGTCATTATTATTTTTATTTTATTTTTTGATGGTTATAGGCTGTCTCTGTCCCAAGGGTCAGCCTGAAGTGTAAACTTAAGTTCTTCTCAGGTCTTTTCATGGTCATTTTCTAATTTTCCCCACTTATGCAGTTGTTTTTGAATGTCTTATTTTTTAATATCTGGCTTCTAAAAATGGGGAAAAGTAAAAAAAATAAAGGTTGGGGAGAATGACGGCTGTTTAAATTCCCTGGAAGTCACTTCTGATGGAAGGGGAGGGATCTGAAACAATTGTGGGGAGGTGCAACAAAAATGGCTGCCCATCTCTTTGTCTATACCTCTTTGGTCAGAAGCAGAGTTAATGAGTAGAGCACAGATTTTCAATGTTCAGAGGACAGGGTCCTTTTTGCTTACCTTTGCAAACTGTGCAAGCTGCTCAAGGAATATATGCACAGTTGCCTGCCATGGGGCTACTGGGTGGAGATGGATAGCTGTGTCTGGGCTAAGAGCTGAAATTGACTGAAATTGACTGTAATTTACAATATGAGACTATCCCTGGAAGTTGCAAGCCCTCAATAAACTCTCAAGTTCCAAAATGGTTACATCAGAGAGATTCTGCCAGTGCAATTGTTGTCTGGGCGGGGAGACAGATTTCTGGTGTTTTCTAATCTTCCTTCTTTTTCAAATCCTCTATCAGTGGATGGAATACTTTGTGTCGAGTTGTGTGTTGAATTGGGTTCTTCAGAGAAGCAAAACCAATAGGGTGTGTATATAAAGAGATAGAGATTTATTATGATGAATTGGCTCATGTGATTTTGAAGGCTAGCAAGTTTCCAGTTCTGCATGATGAATTGGCAAAGCTGGAGACCCAGTAGACCCAGTGTAGTTCAAAACTGAAGGCCAACAGGCTATAGATTCAGGAAGAGCTAATGTTTCAGTTTGAGTTCAAAAGCATGAAAAAGCCAATGTACCAATATAAAGACCATCAGGCAGAAATAATTCTTTTTTACTGAGGGAGAGTCAGACTTTTTGTTTTAGTCAGGTCTTCAACTGATTATATGAGACCCACCTACATTATGGAGGGTAATCTGCTTTACGCTACCAATTTAAACGTTAATCTTACCCAAAACACTTGCACAGAAACACCAAATAATGTTTGACTAAATATTTGGGCATCCCATGGTCCAGTCAAGTTGACACATATAATTAACCATCATGCTTCTGATACATAAATTATATCTGAAAATAACTGGATCTTATGAATGCTTTAAGTATAAAAACCTAGTGGCTGCATCTACTCAGCATGTTACTCAAATATCTGTTGCGTAGGCTGAGTATACTATGGCCCCAGACTGGACAAAAAAAGAATTTTATGATTTTGGTGATCATCATATGAAGTGCAATCACTTAAGTGCTTGACAGTTATCTTTATTTAGCTAAACATTTCCTTTAATGATATTTTATAGGCAAGAGGGAAAAATCTGCAAACATATTTTGAATAACATACAATTTGTCAGGGTCTTAAGTTACTATTCCATGCTCAGAGACAGGAGTACCTTATGTTAACAGGGAACAGTCACACTTTATACAAGCAGCACTGGGGAAGTTTCAAAATATCAGTGAAACAGACTTTTTATAAAGATGTTCATAGTGGATTGATAATTATGTCACAGTTTCCCTAGGGAACAGCTTAGTAGATGAGGCTGATTCAGAGGCAGCTGTTGACATAGTGAAAAGTCTTTAAGCTTTGGAGTCTACTGTTGCAGGAGTATGAGACAGTAAAATCAAGAGTGGACAGCATCTCATGTTCTTACCACCTTATTTAACCTATATCCTGTTTAGAAAAAAAAAAGTGTGGCTCGCTGCCAGTGTTAATTTAATCTTACATAAACACGCTCTTTGAGGCCAAAGCAAATCTGACTGGTTTTTAATGTGAAAATAAAATATAAAAACTGTTCTTGGAGTTATTTTAAAACAGAACTTGTCTCTAATCCTAATGTAACAGAAATGTATATGATTATCAATACTTAGTAATTATTTTTTGTGTGGTAAATTTCAAAGCACCAACAACACAAAGCGGAACACCACATTCACACAAAAATATCATGTTTCTCTCCGGATCTTCTTGCCATCCTTGTCGTTGTGCAAGCAGCAAATTTGCAGCGACTGGTTGGATTCTGTTTCCCTGATGTTGGTGCCATTTTGTTAGAGAAATGTCTCCCAGACAGACGAAGAGGTGTGACATTATCAGAGCACAGATGACCTCGAAACATTGCTGCCCAGGCTTATGATGCTTTTCCAGCATTCTTTCAATCAATGTCAGTCTGAAGTTTACATGGCTGGCCGTATGCTCAGGGTTGTCCTTATTGAATGGGATGTAGGAGTTCAGCACTGTAATATTTAGAAGTTGGCGAAAGAATTTCTTATACCAAAACTTGTGCCTTTTGCACTCAGTTGGATAAGAAGTGAGCATCTGATCAGCTGAGCCCACTGCTCTCATATTCTCGTTATAATCCACAATGATAAATGGCTTCTTAATTTTCTTTTCATTTCTGTCGCCTACTCCAATCACAGTATCATAGCGGAATGATGACATTTTCACCTCTTTCTTGTTACACCATTTCAATGCCATAAGTTCACCCCAGAATCTGGCTGCACTAGTCACCTTTGCAATTCTTTTTCTTGTTTCTTTCAGATCATTTGGCATCTGTTTTCTGTTCAAATGAGCTGTCCCAACTGTGTCAGTCCTGTTTTGATGTAATTCTCTGAAAACTATGGGAGAAGTATGGCAAACTTTGGGAGTAAGTTTAGGACTGTAATTCACTAGATATCTCAGGGTAAATGCTGCAGCCGCAAGTGCCGCCAGCGAGTATTCTCAGGGCAAATGGGAAATGGGTTAAAGCTCAAGCACTTCCTTCAGTGTCAGCCCAGGGAACAAAGTCTGGACCTGAGAGGAGCACTGTGAATAGAAACATTAATCAAATTTGCTTTGAGGAAAGTTACTTACCTGGAACACAAATCTGAGAGTTTTGTTATGGGAAATTCTGGTTAGTAAATTAAGGTGCTGTGACATTAGTCCTTTGGCAATTTATTTCTCTCCCTTTTGTCCCTAATCCAGGTCGTGAAATCATATCTTATAATTAGAAGCATATTTAGAGATTAGCTCATTTCTCTGTCCATTCCAACTCAGAATTTAGGGGTTCTTTAGGTCTGGCTGGGCCACATATCTCACCAAGGTAGAGCCATTTTCAAAATGCTGTGAGAATACATTTTCAAGGATTTTTCTAATTAATCTCAGTCACACATATGCCATTTGTAGACGTGATTTCATTCTTTCTTCTACAACATTGGTTTAAAAATGTAGATGATTCATTTGTTTCATTTACCTCTTAATTTAACAAATATTTCCTGGTGTTTAGACACTGCGGCAGGCATTGGAGATAACAGATGATCAAAAACAGGCAAGGACCTGGCCTTTATGGAGCTTAAGCTTAGTGATTTTATTAGTCATTTTAATAATAATTTAATGATTATTCAGATCTTTTACATTATATAATTTATCAGCATAAAGAGAAAAATAGCAAAAGAAATGAAATAAATCTCTCTTCTGCTATTTTCTATTTTGACTTCTTCAATTTAAAAAGAAATTCATATCAATGTCCTATATCTATCATTTTTGCCTTAGTTTTAATCATGGTGTACATGTCCTCTTCTTTTTATTAAAAATAAGAGAAATAGAGGGACATATTTACTTCTATATATACAATTTATAGGATTATATATACATAAAAAAACATTGAAACCATGGACAGAGTTTTAAAATATACTTTTGCGAATTTAAACTCTACTTGTTATATTTTTATGTTAGCCTACTGAATTCTAAAAAGTGGGATCATCTTCAAAATGAGCATAATCTCTTATAATATAGAAGAAATAATTTTTATCCACTCTCGTGAGAGATCCATCGTTCGTTAATATTCCTCCCTTTGCCAACCATAGCCTACTTCCTTCTTGTAAAAATAAGTACAGACTTACTGGAAGAAAAGTCTTTGCCATTTTACCTCTCTTGGTTTGATTTTACAAAGGGTTATGGATAGTGAGGTGGGGCTGATTTTCACATGACTGTCATGAGAATGTCTCTAATGAAGGTCAAGTAGGATCTAATGAAGAGCAGGATGTAGTAAAGCAGTTAAGTCGAGTCTTGCATGCTTCTTCTGAATTTCAATTATTCTAGGCAGTCTAGTAGATTCTGAATTACCAGCAGCTGCTCACTTGCTCACTTTCTTGTCTTCTACAGCTGCCAGCAGCTGTTCTCTCTTTCTTATTCCATATCCAGATGCAAACAGCTGTTCTTTCTTTCTTTACAATTGTCAGCAGTGGCTCATGTTGCCCCAAACACATGGACACCTGCAGCAATTGGAATTTTATTTTTCAGTTGTGGGGAAATATTGGACAGATTCAGGTAGGTAGAATGGATGAAGGGAAAGGGGGAATGAGAGGAGGTTAGATGTAGAAGGAGCCTGTGCTGCCCAGCTGGAAGGTGGATGGAATATTTCTAGTTGTTTTTCATGGGCTTCACAGGTCAGTGGCAACAGATACCCATACTTCTTCCTTACTATGACATTCACCTTGGAAAGCAGGGCATCATTACTCACATATATACTCAGGGAACATATTGATAAGTATATGCATACTTAAGTATATACTTATCAGTCTAACTTATT
>NW_011888790.1:6327536-6330409 GCF_000151845.1 Pteropus vampyrus | reverse complement strand
TTGTAAAAATAAGTACAGACTTACTGGAAGAAAAGTCTTTGCCATTTTACCTCTCTTGGTTTGATTTTACAAAGGGTTATGGATAGTGAGGTGGGGCTGATTTTCACATGACTGTCATGAGAATGTCTCTAATGAAGGTCAAGTAGGATCTAATGAAGAGCAGGATGTAGTAAAGCAGTTAAGTCGAGTCTTGCATGCTTCTTCTGAATTTCAATTATTCTAGGCAGTCTAGTAGATTCTGAATTACCAGCAGCTGCTCACTTGCTCACTTTCTTGTCTTCTACAGCTGCCAGCAGCTGTTCTCTCTTTCTTATTCCATATCCAGATGCAAACAGCTGTTCTTTCTTTCTTTACAATTGTCAGCAGTGGCTCATGTTGCCCCAAACACATGGACACCTGCAGCAATTGGAATTTTATTTTTCAGTTGTGGGGAAATATTGGACAGATTCAGGTAGGTAGAATGGATGAAGGGAAAGGGGGAATGAGAGGAGGTTAGATGTAGAAGGAGCCTGTGCTGCCCAGCTGGAAGGTGGATGGAATATTTCTAGTTGTTTTTCATGGGCTTCACAGGTCAGTGGCAACAGATACCCATACTTCTTCCTTACTATGACATTCACCTTGGAAAGCAGGGCATCATTACTCACATATATACTCAGGGAACATATTGATAAGTATATGCATACTTAAGTATATACTTATCAGTCTAACTTATTCGTCTAGTCTCTGTTAGTGATAGCAAAAGCTAACATTTTAAATGAGATTTTGCTGTTAAATTCAGCCTTCTCCTGTGTCCCCCCCAATCGCTGAGATTGGAGACTTTTGGATTATCTTCTTGATCAAGAAATATTCCCGGTTCTCATGCCTGTCTCTTTTAGTAGTGACTAGGGAGAGGGAGGTGGAAATGAGGAGAAAAGGAATTCACATTTATTGAGTGTTTACTGTGTCCTTGGTATTGTTCACTGTGTTTTACATAAGTTATCTCATTTCATCTCCACTGAAAATTTAGGAACTCAGCTTTACTATTCCCATCTAGCTGATGGGGAAACTGAAGTTGGAAGCATGAGGCTACTTACTCACCTAAGGCCACGCAGCCAGGGAATGAGAGAGCCAGAATGGAGCACAGACTGTCTCACTCCATAGCACAAGCTCTTTTCACAACAGCCTACCTACTTCCTTACATGCTTTCTCCTCTTGTTTTTCAGAGAATATTAATGTTACTATGAGAGAATATTAATAGTGATAATTGGCTTTAATACTGTGATTGCAGAAGTGGACATATAATTGGTTCAAAGGCTTCATTTTCAGTTAGAAATTGGTCCAAACTTTGCTTCACCATTTTAAGCTGCAGGGAAGCTGTCATAAAGTGTAAAAGAAAAGATGAGATACCGAGGGCTCAAAGCTATTCTCACAAAAATAATCTCTACACTTCCAGGCTGTTCACTGTTAATAGTGGGTCTCAAAAGAGTATTTGACCAAAGTATGGGAGGACTTGAAACCCTCATTTCACACTGTTAACTCCATCCATTAGTATCCAAACAATGTTAGTGTTTATCCTTTGGGATATCAAGTGAGAGAAAACTGGCTGAGGCTCTAAGGAAACTTCCTATGGTTTAGGGAGCCATTAGAAAAAAAGCTCCTTATTCTCGTAAAAATTTCCCAAATTTTCAGGGCCAGGTTTCTGTGGCTGGCCAAGAGTCAGCCTGTTAGGATCCTGCCAAATTGAGCATCAACAGCTCATTTGGCTTGGAAGAAAAAGAAATGAGAAACAACTGATGTTTGTATACTTGAAATTATGAGCTGTTTCTCTAACAAAGAGACCAAACACTTTCAGCTTGTTTTACAGTAAACATACACATCGAACAATCTGGTTGGTTAGCAGCTGGCTGTGCATATGTAGGGCAAATGTGAACACATATGGATGCATAAAACTCACATATGTTCACTTAAAAGGACACTGTCAAGTCATTTTATGACTTTTTTTTGTTCTCTGGGCTCCATTGTTTATAAAATCTTCTTAGAAGCTTAAAAATACAATTCCTTTCCCTACTGATTTTTGTTCTTTTTTTTAAAACAAGCATTTTGAATGACACTCAAATAAATGAGACTGGTTCTATTTAATACCAAATCCTACTTAAACATATACAGCACTCCATACATCATCCAGTTAGAAACAAAGCACTAAGAGGGAGACAATTCCTTATGAAGAGAAGAACAACCATTTTTTTGCCCTCAGAGTAGACATTCCAGAATTTCATAGTACTCATAAAATTATTTTCTGGTATTCCAACATTTTTAGTTAGTGTTAGATATCACATATAGATATTGGTGACCATAATAAATCCTAGTTTTCTATTTTCTAAAATATTTTAGCAATATTATTCTAGCTTCTTTACTAAGCAAAATCCTTTTAAAAAACTCTCGTTTTGGGAAAAAAGCTGTGAAGAGTCAAATCAAAAAGGCTAAAAAACTTGGAAAGTTGCTAGAAATCACAATCAGTTGGGAAAACAAAAAGCAAAATAATGATGATTTATCACTTGTATCCATCAGATTGGCAAAAAGCAAAAACAGACATTGCTAGTGGAGATGTGAGGAAAAGTCACTCTCACTGACTGCTGGTGGAAATGGGGATTTTAAAGAGCTTTTTGGAAGTAAATCTGGCACTATTTTTTAAAATTAAACATATATACTTACCCTTCAATCCAGCATTTCCCTCTTGGTAATGTAACTCATAGAAACAGAAGCACTAATATGAAGGATATAGACACAAGATTTCTACAGCAGCATTAAGTATTATGGAAAAACAAAAAAATTAAAACCAAGTAAATATCCTTCAATAGGGACTATTGTCAAATAGATTAAGGTATGTATATGCC
>NW_011888790.1:6322680-6327486 GCF_000151845.1 Pteropus vampyrus | reverse complement strand
AAGGCTTCATTTTCAGTTAGAAATTGGTCCAAACTTTGCTTCACCATTTTAAGCTGCAGGGAAGCTGTCATAAAGTGTAAAAGAAAAGATGAGATACCGAGGGCTCAAAGCTATTCTCACAAAAATAATCTCTACACTTCCAGGCTGTTCACTGTTAATAGTGGGTCTCAAAAGAGTATTTGACCAAAGTATGGGAGGACTTGAAACCCTCATTTCACACTGTTAACTCCATCCATTAGTATCCAAACAATGTTAGTGTTTATCCTTTGGGATATCAAGTGAGAGAAAACTGGCTGAGGCTCTAAGGAAACTTCCTATGGTTTAGGGAGCCATTAGAAAAAAAGCTCCTTATTCTCGTAAAAATTTCCCAAATTTTCAGGGCCAGGTTTCTGTGGCTGGCCAAGAGTCAGCCTGTTAGGATCCTGCCAAATTGAGCATCAACAGCTCATTTGGCTTGGAAGAAAAAGAAATGAGAAACAACTGATGTTTGTATACTTGAAATTATGAGCTGTTTCTCTAACAAAGAGACCAAACACTTTCAGCTTGTTTTACAGTAAACATACACATCGAACAATCTGGTTGGTTAGCAGCTGGCTGTGCATATGTAGGGCAAATGTGAACACATATGGATGCATAAAACTCACATATGTTCACTTAAAAGGACACTGTCAAGTCATTTTATGACTTTTTTTTGTTCTCTGGGCTCCATTGTTTATAAAATCTTCTTAGAAGCTTAAAAATACAATTCCTTTCCCTACTGATTTTTGTTCTTTTTTTTAAAACAAGCATTTTGAATGACACTCAAATAAATGAGACTGGTTCTATTTAATACCAAATCCTACTTAAACATATACAGCACTCCATACATCATCCAGTTAGAAACAAAGCACTAAGAGGGAGACAATTCCTTATGAAGAGAAGAACAACCATTTTTTTGCCCTCAGAGTAGACATTCCAGAATTTCATAGTACTCATAAAATTATTTTCTGGTATTCCAACATTTTTAGTTAGTGTTAGATATCACATATAGATATTGGTGACCATAATAAATCCTAGTTTTCTATTTTCTAAAATATTTTAGCAATATTATTCTAGCTTCTTTACTAAGCAAAATCCTTTTAAAAAACTCTCGTTTTGGGAAAAAAGCTGTGAAGAGTCAAATCAAAAAGGCTAAAAAACTTGGAAAGTTGCTAGAAATCACAATCAGTTGGGAAAACAAAAAGCAAAATAATGATGATTTATCACTTGTATCCATCAGATTGGCAAAAAGCAAAAACAGACATTGCTAGTGGAGATGTGAGGAAAAGTCACTCTCACTGACTGCTGGTGGAAATGGGGATTTTAAAGAGCTTTTTGGAAGTAAATCTGGCACTATTTTTTAAAATTAAACATATATACTTACCCTTCAATCCAGCATTTCCCTCTTGGTAATGTAACTCATAGAAACAGAAGCACTAATATGAAGGATATAGACACAAGATTTCTACAGCAGCATTAAGTATTATGGAAAAACAAAAAAATTAAAACCAAGTAAATATCCTTCAATAGGGACTATTGTCAAATAGATTAAGGTATGTATATGCCATAGAATATTATATAACTTCCCAAAAGAGTGAATGGAGCAATACTCAGAAGGATTACCACCAGATATTGTTGAGGGAGAAAAGCAGGATATATAGAAGAGTAATTTTATGAGCTCATTTTATAAATCATTAATCAAAAAACATTATATATTCCTTTCTCTATGATTTATAAATACATACATTTATTTAAGGTTGTGTGATGATGGAAACAAAGATAGAGGGATAAATATTAGGTCGTTAAGATGGATTATCTGGAAGGGGCGGGAGGAATTGTGGTGGAAGATGAGGAAGATAAACGAAAAAGGAAAAGACTAACATAAGAAAAATTTGGTATGAAGGACATAGTCACATTTATGCAAAATTATATGTATACACATGCAGAGGAATTTTTGAAATAACAAGATTTTATTAAAATAAAATATTTTCATCTGCTAGTTGTCAGGATCTCCACAGAAAAAGATAAAGAAGATGTGAAAGTTCTGGGAAAAGATAATCATGGCAAAAATATCGAACTTGAGGATTGGCTGATGACCTTTATGAGTCTAGGATTTCCAGTGCTGAGATCCAGAGCAGGTTGCATTCAATCATTTCAGGGTACTGGTGCCACCAAGTGGTGTCTGGAGCAATTGTTGGTGACATTTTCTTAGGACCTCCAATTCTTGGGATGAAGCACATACCTGTAATCATAGCACTCACATGAACAAGAAATACGAAAATGGATAGGGAGCAAATAGCCTTTGCCTTAGAATCTGAGCTCCCCTTGGTTTCTCCTACTGGCAAGTTTTCTGCTGTGCTTGACCTTCACTGTTAAATCCCTTGAGATGTGTTCAGTATTTTCTAACTACTTAGACTAATTTTACAACCTGTCTGACTTCTTTAGCTGCCTGATCTCTTACCTTTCTTGGCCACCATCCTAGCCTGGCTTCTTGTTATTTCTTTCCTAGTGCCATAAGAATGTCTTTGACTTTCCTATCCTTAACCTCTCTCTGCTCCCATGCAGCCATAACCCACTTTTATACTAAGTTCCTTGGCATTCTGATCATTTAACAATGCTACTCAAAAGCTTTCAATTGTTTCTCTTTGCCCACTAGCAAACTCTGACCTCTGAGCACAAGCTTTTATAGGGTGACCATATGTCTTAATTTGCTCAAGATAGTCCTAGGTTACTGTTTTTGTGCTGGTGTAATTATTGTGACTTCGTTCACTCTCAGAAGTGCTCTGATTTGGATAACGCATTATATGGATAACCTAGCTCTTAATCACTTAGTTCTCCTGCCTCTAATACATACCATAAATTAGCTAACAGAAGAACGTATAAAGTTCGTGAAGGATGGAGGAATTGGATCCGAGTAGAGAGGGTATCTTTTTCTTTGGACATTCAAGAGCCAAGTATAAATTATTTGGGATTTATTACCCTATTTAAAATGTATTTTATTTTGCCATTTAAGTGATAAATGGAGCTTTTTGTTTGAACTCTAGTAAGAAAATATACCTTTGTGATTTTATGTGGCTCTTTTTGTTTTTCACAGATGAGATTAGTCATATTTGGGACCTGGAGAGTATAACATTCGTAATTTGTTATCCAATGTAAAGAGATTTAACTAAGTGATAATACAGAAATTATACAAATTTTGAGGAGGTAGAAACACTTATATCATGAGCTCCTTCAGTATAATAGGTCATTTTTTATTTATTCAGCCATTAGGACAGTGCATGTGCATAAATGCCATGGAGTAGAATTTAGAGCAGTCTCTGCCAGGTTATAGAACTTGTTTCAGTGTTTTTTATTTCTGCTTGCTGAATTTTGGTTGTATTAACAGGTTGCATATATATGCTATTTAAGGAAATACTTTGCCCTTAGCATACCATCAGTAGGAATGCACTGTGAGTCTTTCCTATAGCAAAAGAGAATGTGAACCCGGTCACCCATTTTCTCTTACCCAGTCCTTTTCATAACCAGTTAAATGCATTTTCAAGACAACTATAGTTTGTGTTTTCGAAAAAGATTGTGTGAGAATTGCACCTGTATAGATTTGGAGCTATAACTTCATTAACACCAGGTGCTATCTAAGTGACTAATTTGTTAGTCATTTAATGTCTGCATACTTCAGATTATATGCACTTTTTTCTTCTTTTTATGGTTTAGACTTGAGCCAATCTAAACAGGAAGTTGGAGATCAATTTAAGCTACTCTTAAACTAGTTGACAGTCATTCATTCATCATTATCCATATATCTCCAATGTGTCCATCAGGTCCTGGGCAAACAATGAAGAAAGAGCACAACTTCCTGGAGGGAGGTTTTCCAGCAGACACATCTGCATTCTCACACGCACACACATGCACAGACACACGCACACATAGAGCAACTTTAGCTTGCCATGTTAATGGTCAATGACTAAACTGCTCTCTTCACTTTCTTTCCTAATGTAACTTATTCTTCGATACTTTTTCCTGATCACATCATCATCAGAAGCAGAATCAGGCTTTAGACGTGATGGCACATCTGCAGATATCCGGCACTCTGTTATCTATCGGCTTTTCTTTACATATTTTCCCTTTATTTCCCTCCAAGAGTGTGTTTAACGGATAGACAAATTTAGATACAAGGGCAAGATGTTTATGCCTCACGTTTGTAAAGATGCTCCAGATTGCGAGTTCTTCCAGGTCAGAGACTGTATATTTTTTAATATACAGACTCTGTATCTGATTGCCTGGATTTGAATCACAGCTCTATCACTTATCAGCTTTGTGACCTTGGACAAATGATGTAACCTCTCTGTGCCTCAGATTACTCATTTGCATAGTGGGGCTAATAATCTATCTCCTGAGTTTTATTTTTAATTTTTAACAGTTTTATTGAAATATAATTCAGATACTAGAAAATTCACCCACTTAAAATGTACAAGTCAGTGTTTTCTAGTATATTTACAAAGTTGTGCAACTATCCCCACCATTTAACTTTAGAATATCTTTATCATCCCCAAAAGAAACCTAAATTCCATCAGTAATCATTCTCCATTTCAACTCACAAGTTTATATAAGGAACAAATGAATTAACATGTGAAAAGCACTCAGAATATTATCTGGCACCTAGTAAGCGCTATATAAGTGATTGCTAATATTTTTATTAATGTTATTATTATCAATATCATTGCTATTATCTTTGTACCTTCAGTCAATACAGTGCCTGAGACTTACTAGTTTCTTGCTAAATAAATGAAA
>NW_011888790.1:6313169-6321455 GCF_000151845.1 Pteropus vampyrus | reverse complement strand
TAACAGTAATATCCTATGTAAGTTTGTAAGAATTAGCCATTATAACTACTATTAGCATTCCAGACATTGATATAGAAAAAAAATGGTGAAGCTAAAAGATTGAGAAGATATAGGGGAGTCAGCTAAATGAGTAGAGAGAATAAAGTTTATTCACTTAAGAAGTCATTATTGAGTACTGTAGTGTGCAAGGCGCTGTTCTTCGTCACCCTCTTTCTAGGTGAGGGGAGACACATATAAGCTATACCTTCAAAGTTATTTGCTTGCTTTTTAAAATTTAAATAAATCTCTGTTGTAAAGTTATGCTAATAACCATTTGTCCCTTTTCCCTAAACTATGAAAGGAGAGAAAAACAATTTAGTCCAATGGAATCTTTTTACGGTATCATTTTAGATTTGCTCCTTTGGCTAGTCCTGTAGGAATCCTCCCACCTCTCAATTTACATTCTGAGTGGAGGCTGCATCATCCTTGTTATGTCATATGAGATGAAGCCCATTAAAGGAACCCTTGTACTTGGAAATTGCCCTTAACTGTAGCTTCTATGAAGAATCTAACATTTTATGTGAGGCTAGCTCTCTTCATAACCCCACAATAACCTCTGTACAATGACTCTGAGAGCCTAAGAATTAGGTATTACTATTATTCTGATTATAAAAGCAGAGCGCTGAGACATAAAAAGGGTTAAAAAAAACTTGCAAGTTCATATAGCCAGTAGGTGACAGGATTCAGATCTAGACAGTCACTGCTGAGTCTTCAGTCACCAAAAAAAATCCCTACATCTGTTTCTCAAGGGCTGCACACTCGAGGCAGGAAAGTGAATCCAGGTCTCCCAGTGACTGGGGAAGGGGGATTGCTGTACAACCTCAGTTTACCAGAAAGCCAGTAACTGTGAGTTCAGTCCTGACTTCACAGGGCTTCCCAATAGAGACTAGCATTATCTGGTCTCTTAAGAGAGACTGACATTGATCGGAAGCCTGCTCTGTACCGGATGCTGTTCCGAGCCCTCTTTTAGATGGCATGTCCTAGAAGGCTCACAACAAGCCTATGGGTAATAATTCCTGCCCATGTTTTACAGATGAGGATGTGAGGCTTGGGGAGTGACATCACTTGCCTGAGGTCACACCGTTGTTAGATGGCTAAGCTGGAACTCAAATCTGGGCCCATCTAACTCTAAAGTTTATTTCACCCCTGGTATTACCAATTTTGATCTGTCTTTCCAACACCGTTAGTGGCAATGTGGTAATTGATGTGTATTTTAATGAGCTGAATGTTCCACAGAGAGTTTCTTGAGCTTTGTTCTCACCGCAAGATATTAGTGAAGCAAATGGTAGGAATTCTTGCCAAACTCAAATTGGGGTTATTCCCCTTATGTATTTTTCTTGCACATGGTCGATTAACCATTACAACCATTACATTAGTATTGAATAACCAATGTATTCTGGTTACAAATGTGGGAAAAAACATAAGCAAAAGAATCCGCTAAGCAGTCAGCTCAGTGTATCATTATACTGTGGATTTCATTATGGGTTATTTTGCAAGAAAATGGATACTTCCGAAATTCACAATTAACTTTGGCTTTCTTACTAGAATACAATTGACCGTTTAGTCGAATATTAGCTATTATTAACACAGGAAGAATGCCTCAGTCGTATTTCTGTGTTTGTAAGCATCGTGAAGGTAAGGATTCTGGTTGCCAAGCACTTTGAGTTGATCAGGAGCCCAATGAATGCTATGGAATGAGTGGCAAGGATCTACTTAGTCTGAACTAGGAAACTGGCAACATTTGAGTGCTTCCTTCTTCTTCCTGACTACCTTTTTCCTCCTTAAATGCTTATCGCCCCTACCCCTAACCTGCTGTTCCTGTTTGCTCCAGGCCCTGAGTAAGATAACCTCATCACACTAACATTGGTGACTTGTAGAGTTATTTTTTTTGAGAAGCATTTGCAATTTCCAAAGGAAGTCAGAGGTAAGACTGAGTGTATGTGGTAGAATTTTGCTATCCACAGTGGGCAGAGGTCCTGTCAGACCAGTTTGGGAGCATTAGAGGAGCTTGAACGATGGGAGACAATGCTGTGCTCTGTGTGCAGGCATTAGCATGGCATTGCTTTGGTTGTGTCTGGGCTCCTGCCTTTATCTTTCCTCCAGTCTCATGGTGATTCTGTACCAAAAGCAGAATCAGAGATCAGAGCACCTGCCACCTGGCTTAGGACCTGTTGCACTCCATTTCTTGTCTTTCTCTCAGTGTCACATATGAGATTTTTTTTCTCTCTTTGTCTGTGTATTCACTTTGTGCAGTGTCCCTGATCCGTGGATATAATCACCACACATTGCAAAGGGTTATCAGTGCTGAGAACAATTAGTAATCACACAACATAACTCAAACAGACATCTCATCAAAGCCCTGGTGAAAAACCTCTATAATTTCATAGCATTTATCTAGAAGTTGGCATATGAAGGCCTTTGGGCCACATTCTGGCTAACACTTGCTTTTGTATACACAAGAGCTAAGAATGGTTTTCACATTTTTAAATAGTTGGAAAAAATTAAAAGGATAATATTTTGTGATATATGAAAATTATATGAAATTCAAATATCAGCATCCATGCATAAAGTTTCATTGGAACACAGTCTTGTTTATTAATTGTCGGTGGCTGCTTTTGTACAATATAATGGCAGCACTTAGCTTCAAGAAAGACCTGCAAAGCCTAAAATATTTATTATCTCGCCCTTTACAGGAAAAGTTTGCTGAACCTTGATTTAGTCACTAACTAAGAGAGCTGCTAGGAAATCATTGTGAAGCAGATCCATGCCATTTTCCCCTTGTAGGCATTAGTTTTCCCAGACAGCTCTGCCAGCTTGATTAATTGCATCAGTGGACATTAATATTGGACGGACAATCAAGCTAATATTTGCCTGTGCTACTGAGCTGTCTAGGTTGCCTGGTAATGGTTGTGCCCTGCATGGGAATAATAAAATAGAAATAGAAGGAGATATTATGTTAACTCCAAGTTAACATTATTAGTTTTATAATATAATTTTCTGCCCTGTATACATTTCAGTAACTGGGTTTAAAAACCATTATGGGTACAGAACAAAGCAAGACAAACATAATTCCTATCCATTTGGAAAATGAAGGCACCGAGAAATTAAACAAACTTCTTAACATTACATAGCTACTGAATGGGAAAGCCAGGTATCCCAACACCTCATTGCCTCGTGTTGCTTCTTGTTAATGGAACTACCATATGCACAACATCGTGAAAGATACCCTTACAAATTTCAGGCTGAGGCTCTTTTTAAAACTCATTTCCCTAGAAAAGCAGTGTAAGGGCATTTAGCTAATTAAATTAGGTCTAATCTATTCACTTCCTTCATTAGTAGGTAATGAAATTAACAGGATCTTGGGGGAGTTTTTTTTCTAACTCCCTCACTTGCGAGGATGGGATTGTTATTAGATAAAGCTTGGAATTAGGATCGAATGCATCTATGGCCCCTAGACTTTCATCCCCAATCAGTGGATCACAGATGCATACACTAACGTTAAATACAGGGTTCCACCCCACCCCCGCCCCAGAGACGAAACTTTCTTACAATATAGAAAGTGCTTAGGTGGTGCTATACCTGTGATCAAGGCTGTCGTGTATGTATACTTTGCTTTTACCAGTGGTTTGCATTGTGATTTAGAGTTCATGGCTTTTGACACTAGAGTTTTTGATTTCCTAGATTTTTTATAACTATAACCATACCTCCTCGAAGTGATGAGTTTCTACTTTTCTGAATATGTTGCCCCAACAAAGGGCATGTGTTTGCAAAGTTGCATCCTGAGCAACTACAAAGGAACTGTATTGCTTTAGGGAGCAATGCAAAGCTTATGACCTTAACTAGTATTTCTTTATATATGAAAAAAAAAAAAAGAAAAAGCGGGACCAGATGTGTGAAATTAAAGAGAATTAAAGGATTAATGCTATACATCCAAAATGTGTATAAATTTAGTGTCAGCATTTCCTTTAATTGATTTCCAGGATTCAGTCTTGGCAGTTCTACTCTATTGATGGTGATTCTATGTGCAATGTACGGATGAACATCTGATTAGTTTATTAAAGCAGAGTGTATTTATGTTCATTTTAACAGCTAAAATGTTTTCTTTAATTTGTTCTTTGACTTTTGTCCATATGTCTTTGTTTCTTGATGAAAATGGTTGAACTGTAATCAGTTTGAAACATAGTGTAGTGCAGTTAGAATTTTCACATAATGGTTGGGTGGGGGTGGGGGGGGAGTGTTTTACCCCTTACAACTTGAGCAGTATCTATTCATCGGCCACATGATGTTGTGATAGAAAACCTGTGTAAGATTTGTCACTGTATTTCAAATGCTACTTTCTGTCTCTGCCCTGACTTCTGTCCAGGGTAACTCATTTATGCTAATAATAATACAACTATTATGTTGATTTGTTGTGCAAAAAAAAAAAAAAAATGAACATGGCAAACCTTTATAAAAAATTCTCTTCCTTCTCTTCCTCCCTCTCTTCCTCCCTTCTTTTCTTCCTTCCCTCCCTTTTAACTGTTAATAGCTTGTTTGTTCTCCCTGTAAAAAAGTACACTAATGTTGTTCATCTACTCTTATACTCACCTGGGAGAAATAATAATTAACTTTGAACGTGGAGACAGGTGGCTGAGCAGACCTTTTGCAAATCTGGTTAATCAAGTCTAGACTGGAAACGGAACAAAAAGGAATACTCAGTGGTATTAATGTGAGAGGAGAGACCTGCATCGCAGCTGTTCTCACTAAGCTCATTGAAGATATTTTAAATGAAACAAACTGTTTGCTTTGATGAAACTGTAACACATGATGTAGCATGAAATGAGAGAAGAGTGCAAATCTCTGAAAGTCACACGGTGATGAGATTTTTTAAATTCGTATGCTTCCCTTGGGTGTGATGGCCTCATATTTGGAATGTTTTACATGATTATAAATGTGGAACTGTTTTGTGTTTTAAAGTCTGTTGTGGGTTTAGATGGCAAATGTGTACAAATTCATTCTTTTTTATTTTTTTACCAAGATCAGCTTAGATAGTTTCTAGAATCTTCCTTGGGAAAGAAAAAAGTCTGTTAAAGTAGGCAGAGCTTTCTGAAGATGACACGTATAGCATGTGCATATATACTCTATTTTTTTTATGTTCTTAATATATCTATATTTGAGTGCACAGCAAGGTAGCCTTATAAGGAAAATACAGTTTTATATAAAATTTGTAAAAAGAAGTGACTTTTCTTTTTCTAACTCCTGAAGGCATAGTTTATTATTAAAATAGCCCTGTGCTATGTCTTTCTGTCTGCTTCAACTGAAATAAAAAAACAAGGGCCAAGGAATAAGATGTGAGGAAAGTAAAAACCACGATTAAACAGTTCGGATAGTGGAAATTTACCTCGAAATTTTTCTGTGGAGAGGAGGTGCCCATGGACAGTTTTCATATTGATTCTACTTCAAAAACATCTCAAGGTCAGATAATTTTGTGAGGCAAATTTTCCATTGAAAACAGAATATTGTTTCCTGGTTTATTGTAAGAAAATATTATCCTTTGAATATTGCAAGGCAGGGAAACTCGTGATTAGAATGACTGTTTTAGCAGGAAAGAAATGAGTCATTCAGTGAAACACCTTTGTCTTTTGACGAATAGACACAACTGTTTGTAACGACCACATGGGATTGTTAAAGCTGAGTTTGTACAACGTAAGTCCTATGAAGGAAAAATTTTGCATGATCTTATATGTATGTACAATGAACCCTTGCTCAGTTGCTTCGAATTCCTTCAGGTGGAGCTAATATCATACTTATATTCTAGGGTGGCTGTTAGAAGAGTAACATGTTGATGAATGTAAAACGCATATATGAGTGTAAAAAGCTGAGCACAGTATCCGACAAGTGTAAATTCTCTATAATGCTAGTTATTTGCATTTGAAATGCAAACAGGAATGACATAATAAAAGGCACGTGAATAAACGGAAATTTAAAATTAAAAATTGTTGAAGAGGGCAGTGGCAATTGGTTATATATTGCTCTAGGACTACGTTTGTCATTTGAAAGATGTTATCTTATGGGACATTGTTGGTGGCAACGTAGCCCTAGTAATGCATATAAAATGTAATTTGATGAACCTGTTGTTGAGCTGTAGTTCCTAAGTGTAGCATCTCTAAGACCTGAGCTGGCAGCTACCACAAAGTATTGCTGATGTCTTAGTCACCTTGAGAGATGCAAATAGTAAAAGAATCTCTTTTAATTATAAGAGGCTACCAAAGACTTCTTTGCTGTGCTATCAGCATAGTTTTACCTGAAGAGGTATTCTCAGTAAGCAGATGCCTATCAATGAGTAAAAGTATGTGTGTGTGTGTGTGTGTGCGCGCGCACGCACAAGCCCACATTTGTGTTGCAGGAGTGACTTCAAAAAGAGCAAGAAAATAAACCAGGGATCAGTGAGTACATTGACACCACAAAATTTAAAAACAAAAATAGTGGAGACTGGTTTTGGAAACTAGAAAGAGTATCTCAAATGTCTAGTGAAGATTCACATTCCGTAATTCGCTGGGTTTTAAGAATTCAGCATTAGAATGTTGTGTAGTCCCTTATCCTCTCTGCCAAGATCACTTCATTTTTGTCTGCATCTACATGCACTTTCCCTCCCTTTTCTCAGATTTCAGAAGAAGAAGTGTCCTCTCTGCTGTGCAAAGATCTGCTCTCCAGGTCAGTCTTCCCACCCCATCAAGGCCAGTGCCCTGTACGTTTATTGTTTCCTCTCTCATCTGTATTTTCAACCTCTTGACTTTTTTTTACTCTGACGTTGTAACTTGTATAAATGCTCAAGCATCTCATAAATATTTTAAAAATCTTTGTGTCCTTTTTTATCTACTTCCTTATCTCTTAAATTTCCTTCTCCGCCAAATTCATCCCAAAATCCTGCATGCTTACCTCTATACCTTCAACGCCCATTCATTTTTTTTAAATGCAGTTTACGTGTTTATCAAAATGTAAAATTTGATTAACATATTTTGGTTTAAGGGCAAAATAGTTCTCTAAGGCTTGTAACAAAAAACAGCCATCTCCCAGACTTTGCCAGTCTTGCAGCCCAGAGACAATACACTTTTATTTCCTTTATCTTTGGAATTATCAAATCTCTATATAACATACCACTCCTTGATTTTTCCACTGTAGGCAATATTTACTGACCACTTTTATGAAAGATAAGAATTTCTCTCTTACTAACACCATCCTTCGCACATCTACTTCCAAGAACTCCCTTTCCTACATAGTTATATATTAATTTTGATGTCACACGACTATGACTGTTAATTGTCATTCCCAGGTGAATCGTATGGTTATATTTTCTTTCTGCACATCTTTTTGTATTCCCTGGAGTGAATAATTTTTTCTTTCGCTCATTTGCTTAGTTTTTTCATGTACCTATTTAACCCCTCTTCAGTTGTCTAAATCTGTTCTGCCTGTGTTCAAACGCATCAGGAATTCTTTGGGTTTCACCATGTGCAGAGTTCTCTCCTGGAGCCTTCTGACCTGCTCCAGTTTGGGCTGGTTGTTATCCACACCTGGCACACAGCTGTCCTTCTGGAATTTCTCTTCATCGCTCAGGATTTCCTCTGCCTCACCTTTAGGTGGATTCCCTGTTTCTACACCCTCATTTTGGTAGAATGCTCTCAGTAATTTCCGGAGAAAGGGTGCATGGGGAATGTGTGTAAATATTTGGGTCCTTGAATGTCTAAAAATGTGTGCAGTCTATCATCACACTTAATTGGTAGAGTGGCTGTATTCTGAGCCTAGAATTCTGAGCCAGAAATCACTTTCCCTTAGAATTTTTAAGCCATTCTAACACTGTTCTTGTGTTGTCAAGAAATCCAAAGCCATTCTAATTCTTGACGTTTTGTAGGTGACTTAATTTTGCTTATATTGTCATTTTATTTTATTTTTCTCTCTAGGAACATGTATTTGTCCATAGTGTTCTGACATTTCAGGATGTGTCTCGATGTGGCTATATGTTATCTGTTGTATTTTTTTCTGGGCACTCTATGGATGCTTTCAATGTAGAAAATGTTCTTGAATTTGTTATTTGATGATTTTCTTTCCTCTGTTTTCTCTATTCTTTCTGAAACTTCTATTATTTGGATGTTGAACGACTTTGATTAGTTCTCCAATTTTCTTTCCTCTGTTATCTATCTCTTTATTCTTTGCTCTACTTTACAGAGTTCCTGAATATCTTTTAATCCCTTTCTGTTTCATTTCTGCAAA
>NW_011888790.1:6301228-6313119 GCF_000151845.1 Pteropus vampyrus | reverse complement strand
TATTTACTGACCACTTTTATGAAAGATAAGAATTTCTCTCTTACTAACACCATCCTTCGCACATCTACTTCCAAGAACTCCCTTTCCTACATAGTTATATATTAATTTTGATGTCACACGACTATGACTGTTAATTGTCATTCCCAGGTGAATCGTATGGTTATATTTTCTTTCTGCACATCTTTTTGTATTCCCTGGAGTGAATAATTTTTTCTTTCGCTCATTTGCTTAGTTTTTTCATGTACCTATTTAACCCCTCTTCAGTTGTCTAAATCTGTTCTGCCTGTGTTCAAACGCATCAGGAATTCTTTGGGTTTCACCATGTGCAGAGTTCTCTCCTGGAGCCTTCTGACCTGCTCCAGTTTGGGCTGGTTGTTATCCACACCTGGCACACAGCTGTCCTTCTGGAATTTCTCTTCATCGCTCAGGATTTCCTCTGCCTCACCTTTAGGTGGATTCCCTGTTTCTACACCCTCATTTTGGTAGAATGCTCTCAGTAATTTCCGGAGAAAGGGTGCATGGGGAATGTGTGTAAATATTTGGGTCCTTGAATGTCTAAAAATGTGTGCAGTCTATCATCACACTTAATTGGTAGAGTGGCTGTATTCTGAGCCTAGAATTCTGAGCCAGAAATCACTTTCCCTTAGAATTTTTAAGCCATTCTAACACTGTTCTTGTGTTGTCAAGAAATCCAAAGCCATTCTAATTCTTGACGTTTTGTAGGTGACTTAATTTTGCTTATATTGTCATTTTATTTTATTTTTCTCTCTAGGAACATGTATTTGTCCATAGTGTTCTGACATTTCAGGATGTGTCTCGATGTGGCTATATGTTATCTGTTGTATTTTTTTCTGGGCACTCTATGGATGCTTTCAATGTAGAAAATGTTCTTGAATTTGTTATTTGATGATTTTCTTTCCTCTGTTTTCTCTATTCTTTCTGAAACTTCTATTATTTGGATGTTGAACGACTTTGATTAGTTCTCCAATTTTCTTTCCTCTGTTATCTATCTCTTTATTCTTTGCTCTACTTTACAGAGTTCCTGAATATCTTTTAATCCCTTTCTGTTTCATTTCTGCAAATGTATTTTTATTTTTACACGAGCTCTTTCTTATTCTCCGATAGTTTCCTTTATCTGTATCTTCTGTTCATATTTAAAGGGTAATACATTTTCTCTCTGACTATATAAATGGTAGTTTTTTGAACTTTTATCTCCTTGTATAATTGATTATTTGCTGCTTCTTCTGTTTTGGCTTTCATATTAGAGGTTTTCTTTTGTTATCTGAGGATCCTTGATTGTCTGCTCATGTTTAAAGTAGTAGTACTAAAAAGCTCATCGAAAGTCCTGAAAGGATCGGGTGCATTCCACATTGTGGAATGAGGGCTCAATGGTGGAGTGCAGGTTGGGCTGTTTCTTTGTGGAATCCCTCATGTCAGTATATTAGGTATTTTCTCTTTGGCTGATCAGAGTCTCTGAAGAAGACTCATGATCTCCTGCCTGGAAGACATAATCCTGGATGCCAGTTTTCTGGCGGCAGAGTTAGGGAAGAGGGCTGAAGGTTTTAAAATTTGTATGAAATCTTCCTTTATCCCCTTGAATTCAGTGTGGCACATCTCCAATGACTGTATTGGTGTTTTCTAGTGCAAAAAAAAATTTTTTTTCACTCTGCTGACTATCAATTTTCAGTCTTCCATAAAGCCGGGAAGCCTATCTGTTGGAGAATGGAAGCCATCATGCAGTCTGCCTGTATTTTATACACTCAAATGACCCTTGTTGTTTTAACCCTGCCTTTACTCAAACTTCCAGTGGCATCAGAATCTGATGCCGCTACTTCCAGAATATTTGAGTGGAGAATGTGGGGTATGAATTGGTTGGCTTTTTAGCTTTCCTCACTGTTGGTTGAGGATTTCTCTTTCTTGAGTTTGTTTAATCATTTACTACCCATCCACCAGTTTCCTAGCTTCCGAATTTTTTTTTTTTTATTATTATTATCTCCTTGCCTGTTTGCTTTGTCTTTACAGGTTAATAGCTTTTAAAATCTCTTTACTATTATCTTGGTGGATTCGGAAGAGAGTAAGGGGAAATGAATGTTTTCAATGTACTATCTTTAACCAGGTATTTTCATTCAGTTTTCAAGTGATTTTTCCAGCCACACTTCCACACTACTGAAACTGCTCCAGCAAGGGAACAGATGACTACGACCTCAGCAGAACTTGTTTTATCCGGGGCATTTGAAATTTTCTATCATCCTCGAAACCATTCCCCTTTCTAGAATTTGGAACTCTCTAGTCTTGAATCCCTACTTCTCCTCCTTCCTGGTCCCTTCATGGTCCTCTTTCTTGGTTCACCCCTTTATTTTTGTTGTGCTCCAGCTATCTTTCCTCTGCCTTTACTTTTTTTTGACTTCTCTGCCTATCCGGGGTCATCGCATTCTGTTTCATGGTTTTAACTACCGCCTTACTATGAGAGATTCGTGAATCTCTATTCCTGAATAGAGATTTCTACTGAGCTCTCATCTTTGGTATCCAACTTTCTTCTGGATGTTTTTACCTCAACTTCAACAAGCCCATAACTAAGTCCATCTTTTCTCCAAATTTATTTCTACCTCAATGAATGATATCACATCTCCCAGTAACTGCAGATAGAAACTTTGTTTCAAGTTGCATTAAAATAAGTAATCTTAAAATCTGACAACCCTATATCTGAGTTCTGTGTACTTTCTTCACATTGTGTGTGTGTGTGTGTGTGTGTGTGTGTGAGTGTGTGTACAAGCATGTGCACACATTCCTCCTCTACCTCTCCAGTATTACTACTTTGGTTTAGGTCTTTAATATCTCTCACCTGCCTTATTCCTATAATTTCTTAATGATTATTTCAGTCTCTAATCCATCCTCCATATTGCCATCAAAAGAATAAGAGAATAGTTCTTTCTAAAAACCAAAATGGATCATGATTTTCACCAGCTTTAAACTCTGTCAGTTATCCACTTACCGTAGATAAAGTTAAACATTTTCGTTTTGCCTAAGAGACTCTCCTAGCAGTACAGGTCTTGGTACATTGGCTCATGTGGCTCTCTTTCTTTTTGAAAAGCCCCTGTCTCAACTTGTAAATGCACCTCAGTCATCTTTCGAAATTCGGCTCAGTTGTCTCCTTTTTCAGTTTCCCATCCATACCCCTCATTCAAGGTAGAATTAAATGTCCTGTCCTTTGTGGATTTTATAGGACAGAGATTGGAGAATGGGCTCTGGAATTATACTTAGGTCTATATTTTGGTTCTACTACTTATGACTTGTGAGATCTTGGATACATTTCTTCAATTTCTCTGTGCCTCAGTTTCCTCATCTATAAAATGTGGTTAGGAATTGTACCTACTAATGGGCTATGTGTTTTAAAGAAAACAACCATGTGAAAGCACTTAAAACAATCCCAGGCACATAAGCACTTACTGAAAGATACTCATTATTTCTGTCCCCACTATGTTCTGTATTAACCTTTATTATAACCCCTCTGACACTTTTTTTACCCTTATTTGTTTACACATGTCTTTACCCATGGTATTTTAAGCTTTTTTGAGGACAGAGACCATGTATGATTCACCTCTGGGTCCCCGGAGAATAGCATTCTTTCTGATTTACCAGACTATTTCAATACACATTTGCGGATGAATGGATATGGGAATAACAGTGGAAAGCATATGTGTCATTTGCAGTGTAGGGAAAAATTTCTGCTTTAATGGAAAACTCTGTTTTGGTTAAAGCATTCCCTTCTGGGTTATCCAATTCTGATTTTATGGAGGTTCAGAGTCTGTTCTTGCTTTTGAGCTATTTTATAATTTTTAAAATTGTGGGTAATTGATAGCATTAAATAATAATTCTTGTTTTGGGAATGCAAATAAATTCAGCATAGTAGAGATTCAATTGACCCCTCTCCCTCACTATGGAAGTAGCTAACGTTGCCTCACTCGCACATTCATTTCAATATTCTTGACCTATAAATTGTCTTTGGAGTCTTCTTTAAAGTTTTTGTAACTTCTTATTAACTCCTTCATTAGTAATGAGTTAAATGAAATCTTAACACATGTTCATTTGATATCTGTATGAGCACCATAACTTCATCTTTAAAAAAAAAATCCTTTAACAGTGCCCAAAACTTGTCTAATTATAATCTTGGATATTTTAAAACATTTCATGAAGTGATCTGAATGAGACATACTCTAGAGATGATCTGAAACCACCCTTCCTATGGGGCATCAAATTATCATACAAGATTACTGAAACACATTAGTCATTCAGGGCCAAGCTTGAAACCTTTGTCTAGCGGGAGGCCTGACTTCAGGATCTCTGTGTTAAAACTTGCACAATTCTTCTAACAACTCATTTCCTCCTCCCATGAGTCAGAGAACAAAGACTTTTTTTTTTTTAAGTATGTAAAGAATCATATGGGGCCCTTATGGGGCTTTGGACATGTGGAATCAGAGATTTGGGAACAGTCTTGAGAATTATGGAAAGGAAGATTTGGCAGAAAAATAAAGAAAGGAAAATTGTATCTTGAACACCCTTTCAATCTTTATCAAATTATAACTATTACAAAGATCATTTAACCATAAAAGAGTCCACCTTAATTGGATTCGCTAACTTCTGGAAAATGACAAAATATAAATTAGAAAAAGCTACTAAAGGAAAGCAGGTCAATTTAGGACTGGCTGCACAGAAAACTCTAATTTGGACTAACTGAAGGAAAGCATCAGCCTGAGTTAGTGGCATACCTTATTTAAGGCAAACTTTGACAAGAAATGTAAGTTTATGAAGGTCAAGTGTTTAAAGTGAGATCTTAACTTGCCTTGCTTTAATGAGAAAATCCAAGTCATTTGTAATCAACACATTAATTGTATGCAAATGTATGTGGTTAAATTTGCTCAAAAACATCATTTTCCCTTAATTAAATTAAGCAATCTGCCTCCTTACACTTGATTACATTATTCGTTTGCTACACAGAGCAAATGTAAAACCTTAAATTATCAACATAAGAATTAGTGAGGTTTTCTCATAACACAGAAATCCAGATGAAGGACTAATCAAGGAAAGAAGAGGAAAAGGATGCTGAATTTCCCATGAGATTTCTTCTATGTTTTGTAAGTTTCTATACATTTCCCTTTTGTTTAAAGATGTAACTACTGCTGCTTATAATTTGAATGTCTGCTAGGTTTAAAAGATTGCTTAGTGATCAGTAGGCTTTTATAGGCTGGCCACCAAGTATATAAGGTCAACATCCATAACAATAATAAGAAAGATCACTTTTGAAAATTTACAAAGGACCGGTCTTGTATCAAGCACTTTACATGTAAATTTTCACAAGAACTCCCTTCTTGTGAATGAAGTAAAACATCTTTTCTCTCCCTAATTAATTATTTCTCCTACACTCGTTTCATGGCTGGCTCTATTTTTCACATCAGCTAAAACGTCTCCCAAGAGATATCTTCAAAGTAAGTTCTTACTATTATTGATGTTCTCAACACTCATCGAGAATTTGTTAAGTACAAACTATTTTGTTGTTTTATTTACTTTGTGTCTATGCCCTGCTAGATTGTAAATTACACTAGGGTTCTGACCATACCTAACCTATTGACTATTATATACCCAGAATCTAGTATATAAGCACTTAAAAATATTTGTTGAATAGACAAAAGAACTAAGTTCTCTGAGCTGGCAAGAAGCAGATTCTTACTTTCAGACTCAGGACTCTGTAAGGACAAAGCCCATGCTTTTGCCAAGAGCCTTTGGCTTTCACCTCCTTCTCTTTGGAGAGCTTATTGTCTCTCTCTTTTTGCCCTTTTAACTCACAGTCTCTCTGATGAAGACTTCTTGTCTTCCCTGCAAGCCGAGCTGCCTTGTACATTACTGTTTCCGGGAAAAAAAAAGTTGTGAACCTTTCATTCTTGAAAACATTGTGTTATTCTGATGTCAGTGGACACTGTTTTCAGCCTGCTGTCTGTTAGCTTAATTGGAACCTGCTCTCCTCTTGGGAGGGCCGAGTTGTGCAAGGTGACTTCATGATGAACATTGCTAACATGAAAGCACTCAAATGATGTCAAATAGTTAGGAAACTCGGAGAAAGATTTTAGTTGAGAGATAAAAGGGACAAAAAGAGGGATGTTGACAAGTCAGAATGCAGTTTTTGGTTTTGCTGCTTTCACATTAGGTTAAAATATTGCAGCAGGTTTAATAAAAGGAAGCACTGGGTTTTGTGGCAAAGCAACCAGAAAGTCTAAAAAATATCTGTAATTATGGCAATGGTGAGAAAAAGTTGGTGAGTTGAGAAACAGTTGTTTCATTGACAAAAGACGATTGTTTTTCAAAATCATACTCTCTTCTTTCTTTAGAAATTCCTTAGAAAAAAATTGCATTTACTCAATGTTTGTTAGACACAGTTTAGGATATGAGAGACATAAAGTTGAAGAACTATAGAGATGATTACTTTCATGCTAGCAAAAAAAAAATACAGGTAGACAACTAACTTCGATAGAAAATGCTTAAATTAAGTTATGGGTAAAGTGCTATAAGAAATGAGGAGAAAAAAGAAATCTATTTAAAAAACATCTCATGTTAGAGGCATCGTTTGAGTTAAGAAATGAACAGATCTGATTGTATCAATGAAACGGTTGATATGGGGAGAGCATTTGAAACAGATAAGGTAAAAAGAATAAGAGGGTGGAGCTGGTACAATCAGGGAAAGGCGGATAAGTGTATATTGGTTGGCATAGATGGTGCACGTTGAGGAGTCTTAGGAATTAAGATTAGAAGGGAAAATTGGAAGACCAATGTTAAAGGCCCTTGAATGCTCTGCTAAGGAATTTATATTTTGTTTAGAAAATATGCATAATTGATTAAATCATTGACCATTGGTGATTAACTGAATCTCTAGCCCCTTTTCCCTCCCAGAGGTCGAGGCATGGGGCTGAAAGTTGCAATCGCGCCTCGGCTGGAAAGCAGCCCCCCTTCTGAAGCTATTTAGGGTCCTTTGACCCCACTACCAGTCATCACATTAGCACACAAAAGATGCTATTATCCCTCTGGAGATTCTGAGGGATAATTTAGGAGCTGTCTGTCAGAAACTGGGGACCGAATGCCAAATGTATATTTTGTATTATGCCACAGGTACATGCTGTATGATTTCAACTCTACAGCATTTTTTGAAAAAGGCAAAACTATATGGAGACAGTAAAAAAATCAGTGGTTGCCAAGAATTGGAGAGGGAGACAGAAAGAAGGATGAGTTTGTGGAGCACAGGAGATTTTAGCTCAATGACACTGTTCTGTATGATACTGAGATGGGTGGCATGTCATTATATATTTGTCAATGACCACAGAAAGTACAACACGAAGAGTGAACCTTAATGTAAACTATGGTCTTTGGTTATTAATAATGCATTAATATTAACATATCAGTTGTAACAAATGTACTACACTAAAGCAAGATGCCAATAATATGGTAAACTGTGGCAGGGTCAGGCGAGGGAGTATATAGGAACTCTGTACTTTCTGCTTAATTTTTTTATAAACCTACAAAGGCTCTAAAAATGAAGTCTATTAATTTAAAAATAATAAATAGGAAAGATAGGAGATGATGGTTGGTTGGGGGAACAAATCAGTTTAATATGACAGTCTTGAGTTTGAGGTTCTGAGGTATATAAAGACATCAGTATGACACATAATGGAATTACACAGTTGGGGACAAAAAGTGACCCGGTTACGAAGGCCAACAAAATGCTGGGTAAATCAGCACAAATTGAGAACAGTAACTTATCTTGGTGGTGAGAATAGAGGGACCCCCGCACTCAGATTACTGCCTGTATCTGGCTCTTGTGAAAGCCATTATAGATCTGGGGCTCGAACCCTAAGTATCGTTGAGAGGAACTAGCTCTCTCCCTTTCTTGTCATTTAGCTCTGGCAGAACATGCCTTTTTTTTTTCTTTTTTTTCTGAAGAAAAATAATCTAACATGTACTAAGTTGGCCTTTATACTTTGAGGAAAATTTAAAATCAAAGGGTGGAGCAAAATACCCCTGTTTTAGAATGGATGCTCACAGAACTTTGTTCTCTTATATATATCTGCCTGCTTGCATCATAGTCTGATATAATTACCTTCATTTTCTCTGTCTTGAAAAATATCTTAAATGTTTAATTGGGTCTCCGACCACTAATCTCTTTTCTATATATTTAGGCTCTGTCTCTACTCAGCCAACATAGAGCTCATACCTTGTTGCTTCCACTTTGATATGACCCAAACAGATCTAAAACATCATCACCAGACTGATGCTGAGACCTGTTTAGCTGACTCTTCAACTTTGAATTGAAAATTGAAACTCTGGATTTTTTAAATTTCACTTTCCGGATAGCTAATACATTTGCATAGTTCAGAGAGCAAAAGGAAATAAAAGACTGTAAAATAAGAAGTCTTGCCTCCAGTCTGTTCCCATTCCTTAACCTTAATTTCTTTGTTATTTTATGTATTTTATAATTCTGTGTATATTTTTGTAAGCTGCCTAAGATTCTTGTAGAACATGGTATGATAAAGCTATTACAATTTTCACCATATGTTTTCCTTAATTTCCCATTCAATATTTTTAATATTTAGTTGGATTTATTAATTCAGTTGGTGTGTAATGGTTTTCATTAGTATCTATTATGTAATAAGGTACAAGTCTTAGTTACCGAAGCATTTGAATTTATCTAAAAGCCTCTAGGCAGTTATTATCCAAGAAAACCTTGAAGACTCTAACAACATAATTTTGGGATTGAATATCTAGACCCTTCTGCAATTTGATCTCTGGACCTACTCTAGTGACTAGGCCATCTTGCAGGACTCTGACTCTGTCTACCTGACAAAACGTGTTTCTGTATTGTCCATTTCACTAAAAACTTGTTTATTAGTTTACTTTTCAGACCCCAAGGGAAACAGACTTTGGAACCCCCTGTGTTATGACACTCCTCCCTCTGTTGACCATGTCTTATGATTCCGACTGTTGGCCATATCCCGTGACTCTAACTGCTGACTAGGAATCAACCAAAATGACCTATTGGTCTTACCTCAGAACCCCACTTGCCAACCACTCGGCCAGCCCATGAAAGTCCGGCTGCTTTCTTCAATCAGAAAATTAATGATGAAAGTTTACGGTCCTGTTTTCCTATCAACCCAATTCCTTCGACTCTTGCTTTCAAAAGCCTTACCTTGTTTTTCCCACCTTGTCTTCAGTTCATGCTGAAGGCTACATTCTCTGATTTGCAAAATATAGCAGAATTAAACTCTATTTTCTCAGAGGAGTCCTGTGGAACTTATGTTTACATCTTACATTTCTATTTTTCCTGTTTCACATTACAATTTACTAAGCCGTAATCTGCATAGCTGAATTCCTACATGTTTTCATGGAATTATCGAAGAGTTCAGTTCTAGGTGATACAATATCCTAATCTTAACTGTATGTATGGAAAACCTCCCACTTAATTTATATGAGAACGAATTTTCAGATCCCTCAGGAGTTCCTAGAGGACAGTAGAACCATATGAGCCCATGTAATCCCAGCGTCCATTTGTTGAGTGCTTCCCTTTCCAGTGTAACTTAAAAATAATTGTCTAATGTAAATGATTTTATTTTCATACTTCTCATCCCTTTTTTAACCTTTCCATTTGGACTCTCCTCACTCTGTGGCTAACGCTGGTCTTCTCTCAAAGACAGCACTAATCCTCATGCTGCCCAAAACCAGTGGGGACTGGAAGTTCTCCTCTTACTAGACAGCACTTGGCAGTTGTCCCACTCTCTTCTTAAGACACTTTTTTTTCCCCCTATGGGACACCACTTTGTTAGTTTTCCTTTTAACTCACTTTTAACTGTTTTTCAGTTCTATATACGTAGTCCTTGTTAAACCTTAAATATCGATATGCTGCAGGAATTGGGTCAGGGTTCCTATGTTATTTACCCATGCCTTCTCTCTAGGTAATCATATTCAGTACTTTGGCTTTAAATATCTTCTGTGTAGCAAGGACGCCCAGATTTATATCTCTGCCTCTGACGTTTCCCCTGAATTCCAGATTATATACTCAACTGTTCTCCTGACATCTCGAGACACTTGGGTTTCTAATAGACATCTCAAATCTAAATTGTTCAAAACAGAACTTCTTGAGTTTTCTTCATCTTGGTAGCATCACTACCCACCAAGGTTTTCATTTTACAATCTAGGTGGCCTCCATGTTCCTCTAGTTCTCTGTTTATTTTACCTCTAAAGCTATCTTGAATCCAGTCAGTTTTCTTCCTCTGTATGACTATCACCTTAGACTAGCTACCATCATCTTCTTCCTGGACCACTGCATTATGCTACTTTAATTGCTTGAAATCTGCTGTATTAATCTGTTAGTGCCGCCATGCCAAAGTACTACAGACTGGTTGACTTAAACAACAGAAATTAATCTTCTTACAATTTTGGAGTTTAGAAGTCTGAGATTAAGCTGTCAGCAGGCCTCTCACTTTGGCTGATAGGTGACTGTCTTCTTTTTATGTCTTTACATGGTCTTTCATCCCTGTGAGTCTGTGTCCTAATTTCCTCTTCTTATAAAGACATTAATCATATTGGATTAGGGTCTACCTTAATGACCTCATTTTATCTTAATTCCCTCTATAAAGACCCTATATCCAAATATAGACACATTTTATTTATCTGTCTACCTATCCTATCTATCTATCTATCTATCTATCTATCTATCTATCTATCTATCTATCTATCTATCTGTCTAACAATCATCTACCATCTACCTATCATCTATCATCTATTTATTATTTTATTATGTTAAGAACACTTAACCTGAGATCTATTCTCTTAAATTTTAAGTGTACAATATATTATTACTAAACATAGGTATAATATTGTAAAATAGATCTCCGGAGCTTATTTATCTTACTTAATTGAAAATTTATGCCAGTTGATAAGCAATTCCCCATTTTCTCCTCTCCCCAGCCCCTGGTAACCACTATTTTTGTCTTTGATTTTATGAATTTGACTACTTTTGATACCTCATATGAGTGAAATAATGTGGTACTTGTCTTTTTGTGTGTAACTTATTTAATTTAGTATAATGTCCTCAAAGTTTATTCGTGTTGTCACATATTGTGCAATCTCCTTTTTCTAAAGTCTGAATAATATTTCATTTTCTTTATTTATTCATCTGCTGATCGAAATTTGGGTTGTTTTCCTAACCTAGCTGTTGTGACTAGTGCTTCAATGAATATGAGAGTGCAGATATCTCAGTGAGATCCTGATTTCAATTGTTTTAGATATATACACAGAAGTAGGATTGCTGGATCATATAGTAGTTTTATTTTTAATTTTTTGAGGAACCCTCATACTGTTTTCCATAGTGGCTACAGTATTTTGCATTTCTGACAGTGTGCAAGGATTCTAATTTCTCCACATCCTCACCAACACTTGTTGTTTTTGATACTTATTTATTCGTTTATTCATTCATTCATTCATTCATTCATTCATTTATATAATATCCATCCTGACATGTATAAGGTGATATCTCATTGTGGTTTTGATTTGCATTTCCCTCATGATTAGTGACAATAAGCATTTTTTCATATACCTGTTGGCCATTTGTATGTCTTTGAAAAAATGTCTTTTCAAGTCCTTAGCCCATTATTTAATTGGATTATTAGTTTTTTTGTTGAGTTGTATGAGTTCCTTATATGTTTTGGATATTAATCCCTTACCAGCTATATGGTTTGCAAATATTTTTTTTCTTTCTGTAGCTTGTCTTTTCACTTTGTTGATTGTTTTATTTACTATGCAGAAGCTTTTCAGTTTGATGTAATCCTACTTGTTTCTTTTTGTTTTTGTTGCCT
>NW_011888790.1:6273351-6301173 GCF_000151845.1 Pteropus vampyrus | reverse complement strand
TTTTTTCCTATATTTTCTTCTAGGAGTTTTACAGTTTCAAATATTACATTTTTTACTCTATTGTGAGTTAATTTTTATATATGGTGTGAGATAAGGGTTCAATTTCATTCTTTTACATATGGATATCCAGTTTTCCAAACACCATTTGTAGAGGAGACAATGCTTTCCCCATTGTGTATTCTTGATATCCATGCTGAAGATAATAGATCATATGTGTGTGAATTTATTTCCGGGCTCTCTATTATATTTTATTGGTCTATATGTCTGTCTTTACTCCAGTACCATACTGTTTTGATTACTGTAGCTTCATAATGCATTTTGAAATCAGGAAGTGTGATGCTTCCAGTTTTGTCCTTCTTTCTCAGGATTAATTGGCTATTCATGGTGGTCTTATATGATTCCATATGAATTGGAGAATATTTTTTCTATTTCTGTGAAAAATGCCTTTGAATTTTTACAGGGGTTGCATCGAATATGTAGATTACTTTGCTTAGTATGAACATTTTAACAAGATTAAGTCTTCCAATCCATAAACATGAGATATTGTTCCTTTTTTTTTGAGTCTTGTTGAATTTCTTTCATCAATGTTTTGTAGTGTTCAATATATAAATCATTCGCCTCTTTAGGTTTGTTCCTAAATATTTTATTCTTTTTGGTGCTATTGTAAATGAGATTGTTTTACTAATTTCTTTTTCAGATAGTTCATTGTTAGTGTATAGAAATGCAAGTAGTTTTTGTATATTGATTTTGTATCCTGCAATTTTACTAAATTTGTGTCTCAGTTCTAACAGTTGTTTTTTATGGAGTCTTCAGGGTCTTCTACATATATGAGCATGTCTGCAAAGAGGGATAATTTTGCTTCTTCTTTTCAAATATGGATGTCTTTTATTGATTTTTTCTCACCTAATTGCTCTGGCTAGAACCTCCAATACTATGTTAAACAGAAGTGGTGAGAATGGGTATCCTTGCCTTCTTTCTAACAGAGAAGAGGCTCTCAGATTTTCACAATCGAGTGTAATGTTAGCTGTGGGCTTTTCTTATATGTCCTTATATTTCATTGAGGTTTTTTTTTATATTCCTAGTTTGTTGAGAGTTTTTATTATGAAGGGGTGTTGAATTTTGTCAAATGCTTTTTCTACATCTACTTGGATGATCATATAGTTTTTATTCTTCATTCTGTTAACATAGTATATCGCATTTATTGATTTGTATGTGTTGAACAATATTTGCATTCCAAGGATAAATCTCACTTGGTTGTAGTGTATGATACTTTTAATGTGCTGTTGAATTCAGTTCGCTAGTATTTTGTTAAGGATTTTTGCATCTCTGTTCATCACGTATATTGGCTTGTAGTGTTCTTGTGGTGTCTTTGTCTAGCATTGGCATAAAAGTAATACTATCTTTATAAAATTAGTTTGGAAGAGTTCCCCACTCTTCAATTTTTTTTTTTTGGAAGAGATTGAGAAACACTGGCATTAATTCTCTTTAAATGTTTAATAGAATTCACCAGTGAAGACTTCTGGTCCTGGGCTCTTCATTATTGGGGAGATTTTTGATTACTGATTTAATCTTCATGCTGATTATAGATCAGTTTAGGCTCGCTATTTCTTCATGGGTTAGTTTGGTAGATCGTATGTTTCTAGAAATTTATCCATTTCTTCTAGATTATCTAGTTTAGGATATAATTCTTCACAGTAGTCTCTTATGATTCTTTTTATTTCTGTGTCATCATTTTTAATGTTTCTTCTTTCATTTCTGATTTTATTTATTTGAGTCTGCTCTCTTTTTTTCTTAGTCAAGTTAAGAAATTGTCAATTTTGTTTATCTTTCTAAAAACCTAATCTTAGTTTTGTTGACTTCTTCTATTGTTTTTTATTTTATAATTCATTTATCTTTGCTCTTTGTTATTTCTTTACATCTTCTAACTTTGAGCCTATTTTATTTTTCCTTTTCTAACTTCTTGAGGTTAAAGTTAGATTGTTTGAGATCTTTCTTCTTTTTTAATGTACACATTTATTGTTATGAACTTAACCTTTTAGTCCTGCTTTTGCTGCATTCTATACATTTTGTATATTATATTTTCAATTTTGTTTGTCTTGAAGTATTTTATGATTTCCTTTCTTATTTCTTCTTTGACCTAATAATTATCAGAAGTGTGTTGTTTAATTTTTACATTTTTGCGAAGTTTCCAGTTCTCCCTCTGCTGTCGATTTCTAGTTTCATTTCATTGTGGTCAAAGATACTTGATATAATTTTAATCTTATTAAATTTGTTGTGACTTGTTTTTGACATAACATATGACCTATCCTGGAGAAAGATCCATGCGCCCTGGAGAAAAATGTATATTTGCTCTTGTAGGGTGGAATGTTTTGTATATCTTTTAAGTCTATTTGGTCTATAGTGTTGTTAAAGTCTCTATTTCCTTATTGATCTGTCTGGATGTTCTAGCAAGTAAGTATTGGAAGCAAAGTATTGAAGTCTCCTACTATTATTGTATTGCTGTCTATTTTTCTATTTAGTTCTGCTAACTTTATATATTTAAGTGCTCTAGTGTCCTATGTATATATGTTTATAATTGTTATATCTTCCTGATGGATTGATTTTTTATCATTATGTAATAATCTTCTTTGTCTCTTGACAGTTTTTGACTTACCATCTATTTTGCCAGATTAAGGATAGCCATTCCTGCCTTCCTTTGGTTACCATCTGCATTTGATACCTTTCTTCATCTCTTCAGTTTCAGCCTATGTGTGTCCTTAAACCTAAACTTGTGGAGAGTAGATTGCAAGCTGACAAGGTCCTTGAAATCTATGAGGCCAGCCAAGGGTTGCCTTGCCTCAGCACACCCTCCTGAGAATGGAGAGGTACGAACTGTTCGGGAAACAACGTGGTGTTTCTCCAAGACAGGGAAGTACGCTTATAGCCGCAAACAGACAGAAAAGGCAAAAATTCATTATAGAATGTGGGTTAGGTGATTGTGCCAAAGATGATCTTGATCTTATCCTAGGTAGCAATTGTATGCTCTTGTATAAAAGTAGCTTGCAAAAATAAAACTGCTCCACTACTCCATCATCAGTGGATAGTGGTCCTCTTGATTTCACCTTTGCCTTTCTCTTTCTTTTTGGCATCTCTCACTGTTCCCACTCAGGTATCAAGAACGCTGCACTGGATGTGGCATAAACTGAACTTCCTGCAGGCAGCATAAATTTTGGTCATGTTTTTTAAGTCCATTCAACCCCGTATGTCTTTTGATTGAAGAATTCAATCCATTTACATTTAAAGTTATTATTGATAGGGAAAACTTTACTGTTATCATTTTTTAGTTGTTTTCTGTTAGTCTTGTATTTCTTTCTCTTTTGTCTATCTTTTCCTCTCTTGCTGTTTGCCTTTATGTTTTGTTAACTTTTTGTATTAATATTCATTAATTCCATTCTTTTTTTTTTTTTTGGTATGTGTAAGTTGTATAGATATTTATTTTTGTGGTTACCTTGGGGCTTATATATCTTATGCTTGGTTACAGTCTAATTTAAGTTGTTAAAATTTAAGTTCAATCCCCTACAAAAACTCTATACTTTAATTTCCCCCACTTTATGTTATTGTTGTCACACTTTACACGTGTTCATATTATGCATCTTTAAACATGTTTTTAGTTACACTTATTTTAAATACTTTTGTTTTTTGCCTTTGATATTTGACTTTAAAGTGAGCCGACCATTAATACAATAATACAGTATTCTGTATTATCAACATGTTTACCGTAACCAATGAACTTTATATTTTCTTATGCTAGCATGTTGCTGTTTACTGTCCTTTTGTTTTAACTTAAAGAACTCTCTTTTGCATTTTTTGTAAGGCAGGTCTAGTGGTTATAAACTTTTGTTTGTCTGAAAAGTCTTTATCACTCCTTCATTTTTGAAGAACAGTTTTCCTGACTATGGTAGTTTTGGTTGGCTGTTTTTTCTTTCAGCACTTTGAATTTATCATTTCACTCCCTTCTGGACCGTAAGATTTCTGCCAACACATCTGCCGATAGTCTTATGGGGGTTGTACATTACCTGTTACTTTTCTTGTGCTGCTTCCGCAATTTTCTCTTTGTCTATGACTTTTGAAAATTTGATTATAATGTGTCTCATGTGAATTATTTTGAGTTCATCTTATTTAGTAACTTTTGGACTTCTTGGATCTGGATGTCCATTTCCTTCTTCAGATCTGTGAAGCTTTCTGCCATTATTTCTTTGAATAAACTTTCTGGTCCTTTCTCTCTCTCTTCTCCTTGCGAGACTTACATAAGACATGTGGTGCCCCATAAGTCCCTTAAGCTTTCTTCACTTTTTTTTTTCACTCTTTTTTTCTTTTTCTCCTCTGACTAAATTATTTCCAATGACTAGTCTTCTATTTTCCTGATTCTTTCTTCTCCTTTCTTAACATAAACTGTTGCTGAACCCCTCTCATAAATTTTTCAGTTCTGTTATTGCATTCTTCAGTTTCCTAGTTTATGTTTGGCATTTAAAAAATATTTTCTATCGTTTTGTTGAAATTCTCACTTTGATCATGCATTGTTCTTTTGACCTCAGTGAGCATCTATATGAGTTATTTAGAATTCTCTATCAGGTAAACCATATAACTCTTTTTTGTTAGGGTTTGCTTCTGGAGATTTATCTTGTTCCTTCGTTTTGATTCTTTATGTTGCCTGATTCTCTATTTTTCTTGACTCTCTGTGTCAGTGCCTGTGCATTAGATAAAGCAGGGATCTCTCCTGGTCTTCACAGACTAGCCTCATGCAGGAGATTACCCCCACCAGTCAACCCAGTGAGAGATTCTGGGAGCTTCTACCGACTCTTTCACTTTTCAGGGAGAAGCAGACAGTGGAAGTTTTGTCAGTTTATTCTGTCATAAGCCAGGAGGGTGACTAATGGCATCTGCTAGCCTAAGCTGTCATCCCCATTTCCCCTGAAACTACTAGAATGTGGTTGATGGAAATGTCTGAGTTCTAAGACTGTCAGGGCAGAGGCCAGTCTTCTGGGAAGCCCCTCAGAGAAGTTGGGGTACTCTTCATATGGCTGTACTCTTTCCCTCCTGGGAAAGCTGAGGGCTGGGCTTTTTTATTTGCTAACTCTCTGCTGAGCAGGAGGTAGCGCTATGTTGTCTGTGAGCCCAAGTTGCCATCTCCATTATCCCTCAGGCTACTAGGCTTTAGTGGTACCATCTAAGTTCCAAGTACTGAGGTCAATCCTCTGGGAAAGGCTTTTGGAATAGTTGGAGCACTAGATAGACAATTCAACCCCTTCATTCCCCTGGAAGAGCTGGGAGCCAGGAGATCTCTTTCTGACTATATGGCATTGCATCAGGGGAAGGGACTCCAGGAAGAGAAGGTCCTGAATTTTCTTATTGACTTCAATAAATCTGTTTTTATGGTCACCTAGTGTTCAACCTTTTGCTCAGTTTCTAGATTTCTCATAAAGAAAATTTGTTCGTGAATTGTTGTTTAATTGGAGTGTTTGTGGGCAGAAGGATCGTCTAGAGCCTCTTCTTCCAATATTTTGCTGATGTAACATTCCAAGGTATTGGAGATTAGTACTTTAACATATGAATTTAAGAGTGGGACACAATTCATTCCATAATACTTGCCTATATTTCCATATCATATCAGTTAAATATACTCCATTCTCTTTTCCCTAGCTTACAGCTCTCTATAGAATCTGACCTAAAGAACTTCCTTTGATCTTACCGCAAACCATGTTCCCCATAACTCTTTATATCGTATATACATGCCAGCCTTTTTTCTCCAGCATGCCAAGTTTGTGCTCACTGTAGGACCTTTGTATTGTCCATTACTTTTGTCTGAAATTCTCTTATTCTAGGTCTTATCATGACTTTGCCTTCTTATCATGCAGGACTCATGATATTTATTTATTTAATTAGTTAGTGTATTAATGTTTAATAATAATAATGGATATCACTTGAGAGCTTACTTTGCATGAGGCATTGTGCTAAATAAACACTTATATGCCCTATTTGATAGAAAGAGTATGCACAGTGGTTGAAGATACATAATTTGGAGCTAGACTGCCTAAATTCACATCCAGGCTTTATCCCATACTTTGGGACCTTGAGAAAGTTATTTAGCTTTTCTCTGCCTTAATCCCATCCCTCCTAAAGCTATTATTTATTTTTATTCCAAACAATCTAAAAACTACAGAAAAGTTACAGAAATGGTATAAATAGTCTCCATGTATCCTTGTTCAGATACCCCATTCATGTTTATTAATTTGGCCAGTAACACTTTTTATATAGCAAAGGATTTGATTTGGGATCATGCAGTTCACCAAGTTGCCATGTCATTCTCTAGCTCTTTGAATATGAAATAATTCTTCAATCTTTCCATAACTTTCATGACCTTGATGTTTTAAATGATTTATGCCAGTTATTTTGTAGAACGTCCTTAATTTAGGTTTGTTCGGTACTAAGTCCTGTACGTGATTTGACTCAGTTTAAATGTTACCTTCTTAGAGTTCCACTTAATGTGAGGGAGTTCCCTCAATTACTTTGTAGCACAGGATCTTTTTTTTTTTCTTCCTGGTGTTTTTGCATATTTATTTGTGTATTTGTTTGTTTGCTGTTATAAGTTGGTGGAGTATAATTTCTGTATGAATAGCCTAAACTTTATTTTTCTTTTATGATGCTGTATCCCAGCAAATACGGTGATTATAATTTGCCAGTCACTGTGCCAGGCAGTAGCAATGTAATGGTGAATGCAAACAGATGTTCTTTGTTATTATTAAAAAATACATTAGATATTGCATCCAGATAACTTGCTATTTAGTTGTTCATTCAATAAATATTTATCGAACACCTACAACGGCAGTGAACAACACAGAAAATGCTCCCAATCTCCTGAAGTTTACATTCTAGAAAGAAAACGGGCAATAAAACAAACAAATAAATATGTAATACGATGAGTGGAGAGGATGGACCATCTAGCTCTGCAGATGAAGAAAATTCCAGAGGGGAAAGAGGAAATGGGAAGGCCCTGAGTTGAGAACACACTTGGCAAGTCCCAGGACCAGCAAAGAGTCCACTGTGGCTGGAGCAGCACGAGTGAGAGAGAAAGTCGGAGGAAATGAGATCAGTGAGGCAGCCAAGGGTCCATCTTGTGTGGGTTTGGATTTCATTCTAATTATGATGGGAATCCATTAGAGGGTTCAAAGTGTGGGAGTGACATAATCTTTTACTGCACAGAGAATTGCTTTATGAACTATTTCCTTCTCAGAAAGCTCCTTAGGGGATTGGCTAAGAGTCAGTGACTTTCAAGAAACTTGACATTTCTGGCTGATACTTATACATCAGGCCCTGTATCGGTAGCTAGAAATCCTGGAATGTGTTTTCAGATTTGCACATTCCTTATTGAGGGGCCTTGGCGAGGCCAATCTTTTTGGCTTAACAATAGCTCTTCATACTCAGGTATTCAAGAAAGAATGAAGAGTGAAGAGGAAAGAGCAGGGCACTTACGGGAATGCTGAAACCACAAGTATGAATATGGTATAAATAAATTAGTATGCAGAAAGAGTTTGGGTCCTTTCCATAATGAAAAAAGAGTTCTCCCTTGGAATATTTTCTGAAGGTTTAATGATTAATGTAGGCAAAATTACAGGTCAGTATGATTCTCTAAAGCAAAATAACCCCTCAGCTTTGTTTTACCCATAAGCACTTCAGCGACCTCAGGGTAGCTTATTTAAAAAATTTTTGACTTCCTCACATAGTTGGCCTATGAATGAAGCATTTTTCTGAATTAATCATGGTGTTAATGAGTAAAGGAATTCCTGAGAAGGTCATGGAAGGACACGTTCATGCTTGAGTGTAAATGGAGAAAGGAACTGGAAGAGAATTCTAGGAGAAATGGTGTATTTCAAGCCTGGTTTCTGGAAAGATTGTGTGTGGATTTTGTATTCTTATTTTTCCCCCCCTCTTTAATTCCCCCTCTCCCCACTTCCACCCCTGATAGATGTTGCTGTTTCCCCTTAAGAACCAGATCTCTGAAGGTGGGGTGTCTCCTCCAACACACTCGTCATCTGAGGCCTGGCGCCCCGGGCCCAGGAGCCACCCCTCTCCCCGACGCACTCGGGGGTGGGGGGCCTGATGTACTTGGGGGGGGGCTGGCGCACACAGCGAATGAACCCAGGACCTTCTGTATGTAAAACAGACATGCTAACCACTACACTATGGAGCCACCCCGGATTTTGTATTCTTAAAGACATGTACTTTTATTTGATATGGATTGAAATTGGGGTGATCTATTCATATGGGACGGCAGTGAGAAAAATGCAGCCAGGTCTTCTTGTTTCAGGAACTATGGTTTCTGCGTTAAGCCACAGGTTTCCTGGAATATCTCAGTTTCTTTTGCCTTCCTACGTTAAGAGAGCATTAAGTCTTCCAAGTGCTCAAGGAAAATCTAAATAGGACTCTCGGTGGTTTAAAAAATAATTCAAACCAGACTCTGAGTTCTTTTCTCTTTTCCCTGAGCTTATTTGGGATACATTTTGTTGCTTCTTATAAAGGTGCGAAATGGAAGTTTGGAATTTTCTGATCAATGACCTTTTACAATGACTTCCCGTTATTTCATTTTCCCTTGGAAACCAGAGTAGCCACACAATATGCTCCCACTGTGTGAGGCTGAATAAACCTTTCTAAGTTAGAATTAGTCACTTGTGGGATCCTAATTAGCATTATGAGTAAAATGTCTGTTTATTTCTGACCAGTCATGGGGCATGCTTGTATTAAATTCATTGTAACATTTTGTTGACTCCTTCGATTTGAGAATCTGGTATCTGATATAAGCAGCAGAAAACGTCCTCTCCCTATTCTAGTTCTTTTTTTTTTTTTCTTTTTTAAATTTGTGTTGGTGGCCTCCAATCATTTCCCTACCTCTTAATCACTGTTACCTCAGAGCCTAATCATGCTTGGCAGCTAATGTGTTCCTTGTGAACTGACCAAACAAAGGACTGATTCAAAGAGAACTCATGAAAAAGCAGGTTGGCATTTAAACTTTAAACTTAAAAAGCAAACAACCAGGCAAATATTCAGCACAAGAATAGAGTATCCAATGGTCCTGGGTTGGTGATTACAAAGCTCTCTTTTGTATTCTTTATTCTCGTGTTGAGTATTGTAGACTTTACGTGGGCACACATCCTGATTTAGAGAGAGAAAATAAGATTGACCTCTGAGAAATTAACTCATAAAATCTATAGGAATGGACCAAGAGTATAGTCATGTTTAAGTGAAGAATTTCAGAAATATCTAAAATGCAATTAAAATGTGATCTTGGAAGTAGAACTGAATTGTAATAACAGTCTGGTAAATAGATACCTAGTCAATTCTCATGTCTCTTTGTCTGAGGATAGACTGTGATCACAGAGGGGATATGGACTGAATAGAGTTTAGAGAAGGCAACCTGGAAGACAAAGAAAATGGTGGCATGTCACAGCAGTATTCAGGGAGAGGATCTGCCACCACTGAGGGCTTAGTTTACAGGATTTGGCTCTTGGCTCCCTGGGATGGTTCTAGACTCATCAGCCCATCAAATCTTGGCAAAGCATTCACTGATGCCTTTAATGAATTCCCCGCCCCCCACCCCGCCCCAAGAAACCGACTGAGTGTGCTCAAGTTTCTGTGCTGTTTTCTTATAGGAAGAGGATTTTCTGATCAGCCACTATCTTGTGCTGGATGGCTTGATAGGTGGATATCTCATGATAAACTAGGAAATTGACATTCTGGCTTCTGTGAGATCATTTAAGGTGAATCCATCCTAAGAAACAGATCCCTTTAGAAAGGGCTGGCCAAGCTGAGCTTTGGAGGCTGCCAAGCCGAGGACCTGACCCTAGACCCCACCCAGAAGCTGGCCTCTTTTTCTTCTTGCTGTAATTGCTGCAAGTATTAAAGGAGTATATGAACACTGCAGTGAGGCCTAATAAGAATTCAAAGGCATCTCTAGATTAGAAACTGCATTTTTAATTATTGTATCATTTTGCTTCAGTCTTATGAGACTTAACAATAGATTTTGGTGATCTATCCATTTTTTGTGGACACTATATTGCTACTTCATAATGACAATTCCAAGCCATACTTTATTTTTGAGCTGGAATTAATACTACAAGTAGATATTATTACTTCAAAATATCCTGCAAAGGAAGAAGAGGGATTATTCTCATACCAAATGCTTTTCATCCCGGTGGGAATATGCAAAAGGTTTTTACGAGCCAAGCTTCATAAGCACACAGGGTATGAAGCACAGACCATTGCTTTCAAATGAAAGCATAAGAATGTTGGTCTTGGGAATGCTGGAACTGGACTAGAGGACAAGGGCCAAGGCTCTGCTCCTGTAAAAAGGGTCATAAAACCCATAAGTGAGCAACCTCAACTCTCCAAAAATAAGAAAAATGGTTTTTCAAAATGAGACATGCTAAAGAGCACCACCAGAACTTTCTCTTCATGCTAAAGAGCACCACCAGAACTTTCTAATTGTTTAGAATGAAGACCTCATGCACTTACACACCCACAGTCATGAGGAAGAAACCCTACAGCATCTTTTTTCTTGCTACTGCTACCAATTTTTGAGAAAAATGAATGGAATAGTTATAATGTCATAAAAAAAATCCATACAGTATACAGTGATAATGGGAGAATACAAAATAAACACAATGATAATGGGAGAATACATAAAATAAAGAGAATATAATCTTTTCTCTAAAACACATAATTGGGCTTTCAGTACCTACCCCACTGGCAAATATATTACATAACTAGATTCTGGAAACCAAATCTTCTTATATTTTTGTTTCTAAAATCTAGTTACCCGATATATTTGTATATATATTGTAAAATTCCCCATAAAGACAGATTTTTATCTTGTTTTGTAAACTGCTGTGTCTCCAGCACCTAGTATAGTGCCTTGAATATGGTAGGCACTCACTGTATTTGTTGAATGAATTATTGGGTGTATCTTGTAGAGGGAAACATGATCATGATGAAAAAATAAACCTCTTATCTACGGCTGCTTTCTGATTCAAGTCCAAATATAAGCCTGATTTGCTTGATGACCTAAAGAAAATGCCATGTTTTATGTAAGGTATCTGATGGTTCTATTCATGCTCTTTCCTCTCCTCTGAGCACAAGGGATCTCTCTTTTCCCTGCCAGGGTCCATATACTGCTATTGAAACCTAGCCCAATAAGACTCCCTCGTGAGTTTTCATTATTAATCAGATATGAATCCTCATCCTGCTCACTGTGTGCATTCACTATGAGTGATAATAATTGATATGATGGCAACATTAGGAAAACTTCATCTAAATTTATTAAAACTTTCATTCTGCCCTTTCCTTCAATTGTTATTTCTTATAATATCCCACTCTCCATTGCCTCTCGTTCCTAGCCTGATCTTTCCTTGGGTCTAAGATTTATTATTGATACTCTCTAACCCCTCCCTGCCCTCAACTTTCCACTGTTAAACATCTGTTCTATGACAGTTTCTTAAGATAAGTTGGAAAACTGACGCATAATCATAGTATATAACTCAAGAGATGGTTGATGCAAGTGAACAGAATACTGATCTGATCATCATGACACCTCATTTCTAGAAAGAGCTCTGACACTAACCAGTTTTGTAAACTTGGGCTACTCAATCTTTCTGAGCTTATTCTCTCATGTATAAAATATGGGGGTTGTTTGAGACTTTCTATATGTAAGTGTTGTAATACTGGTCCAAGGATATGTCTTTCAAATGTATATTGTGGGATCACATTTGTTTGGGAATTGCTATGTACTTTGTCAACTTCTCAAATATTAGCAAGTTAAGGTTCTGATAATCTTCAACTAAGAAACTATTTTTCTTTACCTGATAGTTTACTTTTTTTTTTTTTAATGGAGGAGGGGTAACATGTTGGTAGTTCTCTGGAACTCCATGAAGAAATCCCGAGTTGGACTTTCTGGGAATCTTTGCTGCAATTGCACATCCCTTCATCTCCAGTGCCAGCTCCTGTGGGTATAGAGATAAGTAGGTCAGGATCTTGGTCTTTCAAGCATAAAAAATCAAATAGGGCAGAGACAAAAATCAATGTTATAAAGGATGGCAATTTTAGACTAAAGTCTTTTTCAAATTATAATGGGCATCAGGATTGAGAAGCAAGTACATCTACCCAGACTAGAGGCAGTGGATGAGGAAGGCGGAGGTCGAACGGGGGAAGTGCCATTTGAGCTGAGCACCAAGGGATGTTTAAAATAATTCACTAAGTAGGTAAGGTGGAAAAAAGATGTTCCAGGCAGAAGGAATGACACGGCATAGAGGCATAAAATACGAAAGTACATTCTAGTCCTGCAAAATACTTTTGTGGTTATGGAGCCAAAGAGTAGAGGCTGCCCAGGGAGAAAGGAGCTGGATAAAGTTCTGGGAGATGGGTGGCGATCTTGTCATGTGCTTTAAGTGTCATTCTGAGGAGTCTGAAATTTATTAAGTAAGTAACACAAAAGCATCTTTACCTTGGTATATAATCAGGGAAATTACATGATCAATCAGTATTTTACAAAGAGAATTATGGAAATAAAAAGAGAGAAAATTCTAGAGTAGTGAGAGGAAATTCTAGAGTACTAAGTCAAATAAAAAGCGAAAAGAAACTGGCAGGGAAACTAATTATGACACTATTGAAATGGCTCACGTAAGAGGTGATAAAAGGCTGAATAATGACAGTGGAAGAAAAATGAGATAGAGGAAACAGATTCGAAGGAAATTTAAAAGCTCAACAGACACTGGGATATGATTGGATATGAGACAAGAAAGAAGGTGGAATACAAAATGACTCTACAGTATTTAGCTTGGGCAAATATGTACTTATCACACTTACTGGGATAGAAGTTTAAAAGAGTGAATTGTTTCATATAAATTTTGAATTGGACTGGGGAGTCTATTACGTAGAGTAATTTTCCTGTAAAAACATATCCATTGATTTTTGTGTTTCAGAGCTCAATAATGATTTAACTAAAAGACCTTATTCTTTTTAAGGAGATTCAACGTCTACAAAAAAAAAAAAAAAAAAATCTATCCCAAATTGAAATTCATTAGGTACTCAATATATACTTGTCAACAAAACAGTATTTTAATCTATATGTTTCTTTTGATTTTACCTGTAAATGGTAAATAATCATTTCTAGGCCTATAAATCTATCAGTTTTTCATTTAGTCAAAACCTTTCTCTTCTTTTAGCTATGAGTAATCCTATATATACTGATATCTCAGTAGATATTTATAAAATGATTTCCATTTCTAGGAGGAAACAGCACAGACACCAACAATTTTAATGATTATTTATACATTAAGCAATTATTTTTTCAATTAATCCTAAATTCACCTTAACATTAAATGTTATTACTTCTAATACATTAAAAACATAGTATGTTTATAGTCAAGGAGTGGGACTGTTTCAAAAGCATCTTCGTATGTCAGTAACAATTAGAAAAATATTTCTTTATTCAATTTTTTTAGAAGTCCATGCTTGCTTATTGTATAGAAATTAAAGACTTTAAAGAATTACTTTTTTTCCAAAAGTTTTCAAAGTATAGAGTGCTTTTATTTCAGGGGGAAAAAACTTCCTTTTAGAGGCAGGATGTGGAGACTAGCATGACCCAAATTGTTTACACAATAGCAGTCCACACCTCCCTAATTAGGTCAAAGAATTTTGCCTTTACCTGAATCAGCTGCCTTCTATTAGCACTAGAAACAAACTGTACAATCTTTGGTCACTGAACTATGACCACCTTCTCATTCTGAATTTTTTATCCAAGAAACCAGGACTCCAGAAACTGAGTTGGTGGTGAGGAGCTTTGCTAGACATAACTTATCAAAGAAAGGGAAGTATAGCATCCGCCTTAAAAACAAACTGAACTATCAAAATGACTACCCATTATAAAATGAACATAATAAGGGCAGTCAGAGAACGACTTCTGAGAATTATTTTCTTTCACATCATGAAGAAATAAAGATAAAAACTGAATGGGCTTATGATAAGCAGGGCAGCCTCTCCCTCCCCAATTCCCCCAACTGTGCAGCATTTAAGGCAGCTCCATGAAATTGTTTTGAAATAAATCTAGAAGCTTTGGAAGGCAGGTACATGTAAAGGTTATTCTCACTCTTCTGGGGTTAAAGATAGAAGGTTGTTGTGTCTAAGCCTTCAGGGTTGGCATATTTCTAAATGCATTTTATGGTATCTGAAATTTTGCATGAGAAAATGCAATGCAAAAAATGATTTGAGACACAATGTCCCTTTATCTCAGAGCAAAACAGTCTTATTTCTGAATAGTCAAAATAGAAGGCAGGCAAGTCAGGTCGTGGTTTCTGAAACCTAACAAGTTAGTATCGCTGTGCCACTCTCTCCACGGTTCAGCGCCACTCCCTTAACTTGATATCTGTTTACTTTAGAGGAAGCAGTTTTTGAGAAAGGAATCATAAATATCCTGGCCCAGTGCCCCAGAAGCCATGACAAGCAAAAGAACATACTTACCTAAAGATAGCCTTTGTGATATTTAAATGTGTGGGTTAATTTTTTATCCACTTTAATAACTAGATTACCTTTCCACCCGATCCCACTTCTTTGCTTTTTATTTCTGCTCTGAAACCGTGGGCACGGAAATCTCTGCAGACACATTACTCCAGAGCATATTGCAGGACAGTCTTATAACGAACAGTTAAATTCACGGCATCTGGATTCCTGATCCTTTTCCGACATGGCAGGTGTGAGTGGCTGTGTAAAATATTCTATGTTTATCTTCAATTTCTTGTTCTGGGTAAGTGTTTTTCTTTTAATTATCAATTTTATGCAAGAAAGGGGATCTTGATATAAATATCATAAATGAGAACAGACTCTGCACTAAAGAAATAGGAGGAGGAAGAAAATGTATTTTTCCATTTACTTGTTTGGTTTGTTTGTTCTTTCTTTGGTTATTTCAGTAATTGAAAATGAGCCAATGACTCAAAAAAGTGCACTTCAGGATCTGTGAGGATAAACATTTCATAAATGTTTTGATATTGTTACCAAACAATAACAGAGGGAAAAAACCCTTAATTAAAGGACAGTTATTCTTAGTTGTATATCATGCAGGCCTCCCTAGTTTAAGGACCCTGTGGGAACAATCTGATCTGATTCCATTCGGATGGAACCCAAGCCCCTGAATCTTTACATCTATCTGGGTTTGAAACAAGTGGATGATGGGATGTTGGAGGATAACGACATGAGAAGAGAATTATTTTCAGAGACCCAAAGAAGAAACAATGGGTCATAAAAATCTTGAGAGGGAAACAGCAAAATTATTTAATCATGAAAAGATTAAACTAAGCTACTAGGTTCATATCGGCAATTTGAAATTAGGATTTTGATGTGTCATCACTCTACCTTTTAATAGACAGGTTTGTATTTTAGCAAGTTCTTATGTGTCCCTTAAACATTTCTTGACATAAGACATAGCAAACTAATTGATAACTAGATTCTAACATTGGAAAATGGAAAAATTAGATATGGAAAGGGAATAAAGTAAAGGACAGGCCAAGATATTGGAAAACTGATGTTATCATTTTTAGAATAAATGGCACAATTATAGATTGTTCAAAAGTAAATTATTAGAAATAGCTCAAAGTGCTCAAATAAAAAATTTATTTTGTATACTGTTTTAAAAGTTGGCTTATGTCATATAAGCAGGAGAGAGTTCTGGTTTTGTTTTTTTACCTGGTTACCTTCAGCAAATAGGCAATTGGTACCTAAATGTTGGTAAATTTCTGTTGTATTAAAATAATAACATACACAAATACGGTCTTATTGTGTAGAATGACTTTCCTTTCAATGTCAATAGCCCTAATGAGTACAGGTGATATTTGGTGAAGTAAGTGAACATATGAATAAATAAAATAAAGAAGTTTTGTCCTTTGCACTTTCTTTTTTTCCTAGAAAAAAATGGTGTGCCTTTGCAAATATTAAATGAAGATCATGAATATATACCAGCTTTTTAAGTTAGTCCTGATAAATTTGTTCCCTTGAAGATTCAAAATCGGTTAAACATTGAAAGTAGAATATAAACAAAAAAATGCCTGTGTACTTTGGATGGTTTTGTTTTTAGCTTTTTACTATGGAGAACTTTAAACATTCACAAAATAGGACAGGGTAATGAATCCCATCATCCAGCCCCAACAGCTATAAAACCATGGCCGATCTTTCCTTGTCCAGACTCTCATCCACCTTCCCCACCCCATGTTATTTTGAAAGAAATCTTGGATATATCATTTCATCTGTAAATATTTTAGTATATATCTCTAAATGTTACCACAAAGTCATTATCTCACTAAAAACTTAATAAGAATTTCTTAATCAATTATCGAATATTCATCCAGGGTTTAAATTTCCAATTGCCTCATAAACGTTCCTGTTCGAATCAGAATCCAAATGAGACCCACACATTGTGCTTAGTTGATAAATCTTTTATGTCAATTTTCATCTTTAGGTTATCTCTCCATCTTTATCTTTTTTTTTTCATCCTTGAAATTTTAGGTACTGGCGTGTCGTTTTATGACAATTCCCACAGTCTGGATTTTGCTATTTGCATACCCACAGTGTAGTTTAAGATGTTCCTCCATCCTTTGTATTTTCTCTACTTTAGTATTCAAATCTGGCAGCTTGATAAGATTCAGGTTATTACTTTTGGCACATACAACTACTTTAGGAGTGATACTGAATTCTTTCATCAGGAGGCTCATAATGAATGTCTGACCATGTCACTTTTTATGACGGTAGTAACCAATGATGCTCAAGAACCTAGATCTTTTGTTTATTAAGCAGTTCAAATTGGTGATAATACATTTCTATTATTTTTCTTTTATTCATTAGCTAGAATGATATCAATGAGAAATTTATCGCTTATTGATTGGTTACCGGTGGTACCCAGTTTTTATTTTTAAAAGTAAGCAAAAATGTTTTTTACTCTTTACCTAAGAGATTTCAAAATTATGAGTTAATTTTCTGGTATGTAACAGCGATAAGCAAGTATTCTTTAAGTATCCTATGAAATAATAAATTTAAGTGCCATCATAGTTCTCATCCTCATTTATGTGTAATTTATTACATTTTTGGCCAGTGGGAACATCTTTAAGTTGGTTCCTGAGTTCTTTTGACATGATCCTAAGAATTTTGATAACTTCTTTACTATTTGGTAGGACAAGATGTTCCAGGCTCACTTACTTATTTCCTTCCCCAGACCTGGAATAAGCTATTTTGCCAAGAAGTCCTGATACCTGCTTTCGTTTTTTTTTAATTGTAATCATTGTCTTTTTATGATACAGAATATATATGGCCCATTTAAACAAACCAGAATATAAATATGAATAAATGCATGGCTCCCATGTTTAAAACATGTCCTAAGTACCCAAATCAGTAACAATCCTCATTACGAAATTATGAAACAGTTAAAATATTTCTCTGTTGTAAAAATACAGCATAAAATGCAAATACATCTGAGGTCAGTGTTTCATTAAATAGCTGACCAGGAATTTGGAATAGATCTACATTTTAAATGAAATGGTAAGACAGTCTAAAAAAGGAAAATGTTATGGGTTCAGGATTATATTTAAGATTAGAGCTCAAGGTAAGTTGTAGAGATCTGTACTATGCTGTACCTTGACACTGTTATTACTTTCCTGGAGAGTTCTGGTTATTTTTTGGTTATCATCATTTCTTTGTTTTTCTGATAATGAAGATAAATTTTTCTGATGGTATAGATTTCAGTTAGATATTTCTAACTTCCCTGGGGGCAAAGGACTTGTTCTTACCATCAGCATAGTGTTAGGATCTACACTCTCTATATGAGCATCTTGAAGCGGAGTCTGTGGATGAGAGCAACAGTCTTAAAGACCGATGATAACTTCTCAGCCAACAGGTGACATCTTTTCATTCAAAATCTAGACAGCAGGAGGAGTCTCTGAGGTTAGGGAACCATTCTTATTTCTACTCTCTCTTTACCCCCCAACTCAGAGTTCTCAGCTGGAATTTTACAAGCTTTCATAGGAAATTAGTAATTTGTCACATTCCTAATGTTTACTTAAGCAAAATTTTAACAGTCTCACTGATGTGGTTTTCTTGTAGATACTCATAGCCTTATGTTTTCAAATGCATTCTTTCTGGTGTAATTTAAAAGCTAAGCCTTTGCAAAGTAGGGACAGATGTTGAAATATCTCTAAAATATGCCTATGGTCATTTAAGCTAAACATACCAGTTTCTTTTGTGAGAGAACTTGAGATTCACCACATAAATATGCAGTGATTTCCATTTGTTAGAATGAATAGTTGAAGAAAAACATGTAAAAGTGAAAATCACTTCTAATCACTCATGCTAGAGTGTGATGCAAGTGAATTGGAGGTGCTGTAGATGGTAGATAAATTATAGGTACAGTGCCTATTTCTCTGAGTCTGTGTCAAAACAGATGAGCTGCCCACATTTTCCTATGTTCCTCTCAGATAGGTCAGGCTTGGGAGTACAGTTGCTGCTTGGGGCATCTTAGGAGTCTGGGTAAGCATGGAGCAAAAGGCCTTTGGCCAGTGATTTGGTGGAAACCATTGCCAGAGGAAGAGAGCTGTAGAGAGGCCAGCTCTTTCTGAAGGAAAACAGAGTGAAGGAACATTACCAATCGCAAATGAGGTGAGGTGACCAGGAACTAAGGTGTAAAGTCGAATGTATCAGCAAGTGAAAGAAGCCAATGCGCCAAGCCATTTGAAGAGAGCAGAAGGAAATTAGAATTTGGAGAGTATCCAGGAACCAGCATTTTGATGTTCATCATTATGTTTTATGTGGTGCCTGGGTTTCTAGATTAGATGTTCTGAGAGCGATTAGAAGAGTTGAGGCAGAGCAGACGTAATTATGAGATAGGGGTATATTAAAAAATACGGCACAATTATATTTCATTCTGTCAGTTGATAAAATCCCTCAAGATAAAGTCTTGACTGTGGCTGATATGTGTGAACATTGTAAATATAGCAGTTGCCTGCCACTATGCAATCAACATGGAACGATAACAAAGGTGAAAGGCATTGGAGGCCAGTGGCTGAGAGCTCAGGCTCAACCTCAGCTCCTATATCACTAGCTGTATGTCCTTGGGGAAATCGGTTAACCTGTCTGCTTTAGTGTTCCTTATCTGTAAAACTGGAGATAGTAGTGGTATCTACCCAAGGAGTTGTCCTTTTTTAAATTACATTTATTGAGGTGACATTGGTTAAAGTCATATACATTTTAAGTGTATAATTCAGTAATATGTCATATATGTATTGCATTGTGCATTTACCACCCAAAGTTAAATTTTTCTCCATCATCATATAATTAAACTCCTCTATCCCTACCTATCTCCTTTCCCTCTGGCAACCGCTAAATTGTTGTCTGTGTCCATGAGTCTCTGCTTGTTTGTCATGTTTGCTTGTTGCTTTCAGTTTTATATCCCACATATGAGTAAAATCATATGGTTATTCTGAAGATTAAATGATTTAATTTGTATAAAGAACTCAAAATAGAGCTACATAAATGTTTAAGAAGTGGATATTTCAGCCAGCATTATATGGGCATTTTTATGAGACAAAAATATGAAACCACTGTGCGTAGCAATGAATAAATTCCATTGTTGAAAATTGCAACAGAAGAGGAAATAAGATTGCAATAATTATGATAAGGCAGAAATTCTTCTATTATAAATTAAGGGACTGGAAAGAAATTATATTTTTTAAACAAGCAGATTCAAATCTTGAATTCACTCCACATTGCTTTGTGGCCTGGAACATGTTCCTTGACTTTTCAGAGCCCTAGTCTCTGCGTTTGTGAAGTGGGGATGATAATTTTACCTCACAGGATTAATTAAGAAGATTCACTAAGGTACTTTATGAAATCCTATAACCAAGGGTTTACATACAATCATAGTTCAATTAATGCTATTTTTCCCAATTCCAACCACCTTTTTTTGTTGTTGTTTTTTTTTACTTTAAAAGTGTTGATATTTGGTGTGATAATATTCTGCACATAATATGATTTTAAAATTTAAATATAATTTTTGCCATACTCTGACTCTCCTCTGGCCTCATGGAGCAAGAAATCTGTGGGGCTAGAGGAATATGCTCACCCCGAACCCGCCTCCACTTCGGATACCTGGGACCACAAAATTCCTTGCCCAAATGACCCCAAACCTGTTCCTGTGGTCTGCACAGGACCTTTTCCAGGAATGACCTAGGGGGAGCTCTTTGCCAGGAATGGGAGCATGTTGTGCACAGAGCTGGTTTGCAGGCTGCGGTATCCATCCACATTCTGTTATGTCCCTCAGAGTTCAAGACAGAGTTGGAAGTGAGGAATGAGGCCCAGGGTTGGCTCTCCCCAGGCTACCCGCTTCTGGTAGCAGACACTGAGAATTCTAAATCAAACCTTGTCTTATAGGTCATTAAGTGGGCACATTCGTCAAGATAGGAAGATAGAACATATTTTGTATAAGTTTATTACCTTGATTTATAACTTTTCAATGCAGAGATCCATGGTCTTATTTATATCCTTGCCCCAGGCTCTGCAAATGTATATATAGTTCTGCAGGCGTTACTTTATGGAGGTAGTACTTTTAAAACAAAGTGATAAAACATTCCCTAATGTGCATCATTTTATGATTCAGAAACATTAGGATGCAAACAAATGCTGAACATTCATCTCTCTTTACATAGTTTAAAGTTATGTGAATTTTAGTGATTTTATACTTTAGCACAGGAAAGAAAACCTGAAGCACATTTACCCAGCCAGGCCTTATTTGTGTCAGAAGGAAATGTGATCCATTTCTTTCCCTTAAATTCAGAGCTATTTAAGATTAGAATTAGCAGCAGTTGTGCTGGGTGCTTGGCTTACTTAATAGGTTTGGAAGATGTCTATGAATGCAGCCATAGGGACACTTTGCTGTGTACTTAACATGCATTAATATAATAAATATCATTTATTTGGGGAAGATAGAAAATCCAAAATATCATCATTTTGCGGAAATAGAAAACGATAATAGCAGAGCCAGCTAAGAATTGAAGTGTTTCATTTACTCCAGTGGTTGAAAGCATCAGAAAATCAGATACTATGTGAAGGCTGGGAAGCCATCTAAGTAAATCAGAGCCATATTAGGCCATGACTGTAGAGAGAAAGCACAGCAACCTTCCCTCCAACAAGAGATCTGAGAATTAATACAATCACTGTTATTAGAGAGTGAGGCAAAGCACACACCCTACTTTCAACTAATAAGAAATCAGAATACGTCTCATCTCATTAAATGATGCATCAGGGAAAACCAGTCCTAATTTAAAAAACATTGTTGAATCCGTGAAACAGACTGTTACCCCGAAGCCTTAGGAGACAAGCACACACCCCTGAAAAAAACACTCCAGCATCCTGAGAAAAGCATCAGGAAATTGGTATCCACAATGCTAAGTCAGAAAACAACCCCTCATGAAATGGTGGCTGGAAGCCATGAGAGAAGATAAAGTTAACTTTAAAACCATAGAATGAGATGAAAAATGAAATGAATAAAATAAAGGAGTACTTCAAGTAAACCAGGAACACAATGATAGAATTAAAATCCACTCTAGAAATCATATTAAATGGAGGCAGTGATGTAGAATCTTAAAGTGAGACGTTGTCCCAGAGGAAAATCAAAAAAGAGATACATGATGTGAAAGAAGATGATAGAGAGAATAGAAAATGGAAATCCAAAACGATTGGTAGTCCTGAAGAAGACAAAATAAATGGAACAAAAGAGTGATCCAATTAACATAGAAAATTCTCACAAACAATGATTTCACAGTCTGCATTATCTTACCGCAATGCAATTAAACTAGACTTTTAAATACATGTTTAATAAAAGAGGAAACTTGAAAATTAACAACAGTAGTACTGTTTGAGAATGTTAGGGCCATCACGAGCCTTGCCTCCTGTATTCATGGCCTCTAGTGTTCTGGGGTTATAGTAAAAACAAATCTCGTAGTTATTGAAGTTATCCATTTGGATATTTTTTTATTCTTTCGTAACCCCCCAGGAGCAGTGTGGGAAGGTTTCCCTTAAATTTATCTAAAGAGCATCTATTTTGGACCAATAATGACGTAGCTCACAGTACACGCTTCCTCCTAGCATTGCACTAAGCACTTTCTTCCATTTTCAACACTCTTCAGAAACACTTTGATAAACACCAAAATCAAGAGGCAGAATAGAGAGAGAGGGAGAGAGGGATGACTGGAGGATACTACATAAGAGAAGAGGACAAATCAGCTTGTTCTATACCATTTATTTGTGTCCTGGATGGTGCTTTACCTCTTCTTCCTGCCTTGCATTAGTCTGCTTGGGCTGCCATAACAAAATACCATAGACTTGGTGGCTTAAATAACAGAAATTAATTTTCTCACAGTTCTGGAGGCTGGAAGTCCAAGATCAAGATGACAGCTAATTTGGTTTCTGGTGAGGCCTCTCCTCCTGGCTTAAAAACAGCTGCCTTCCTGCTGTGTCCTCACATGGTTTTTCCTCCCTGCACGTGTCCATAGAAAAGGAAAGATCTCTCTCTTTTCCTCTCGTTGTAAGGTCACCAATCATATCAGCATAGGATCCCACCCTTATGAGCTCATTTAACTTTAATTACCTGTGAAAAGCCCCTACCTCAAAAGATAGTCACACTGGGAGTTAGGGCTTCAACATGTGAATTTAAGGGGGATATAATTCAGTCCATAGCACACTCATAAGCAAATATCAAAATTACCTCTTTTCTTAGAACACAGGCTCTGACCAACTGCATCCTCGTTCCATAAAAAGAAAAATGTCCCACGAGAGCTGAGTGACAATGACTCACTGGGGAGTGGGGGTGGGGTGGAAGTAGGCCTAGTAGCTTCTGCAGTGTCCACTCACTGTGGGCTGATCTGGGGGCTCATCAGATCAACACATTTCCTTTTATAACCTTATCAACAAAAAGTAGGACAGAGCTAGATACTTATTTCTTAATTTTTACTCCCAATTATTTAAAACAATATAAAAAGATTAGGGAACAAACCCTTAAAGCCAAACCGGAAAAGAGCTCAAAAAACCATTATGATGGCCAGACTTATAAAAATTGGGATAAAATAGCTTAGTATCAATCATGACCCTACAATACTTGTTCCTGACAGAAAATCAATTTACTTTTAAAGTAAATCATTCAACAAATTTATGAATGATTTAATGTTATTAAGACTCTCTGATCTTTACATGTGAATTTCTTCAGTAGGTGAGGGTGATAAATTTTAAACATTTATTTCTTTTTGTTTTTAAGATGAAGTTTGAAGGCAAGATAGAGATAGGGATGGAAATGATAGTTTGGCTAACTTCAAAATCCCTAAGAAAATTTATCTAATTATGAATATTGAAGTTGGGCAAAATATTCTTGATCTCTGAAATAACTGAATACTCTTTCTTTTTCTTTCATAAAAGACTTTAAATATTTAGGGCTGTATTAGGTTCACAGCAAAATTGAGAGGAAGGTACAGAGATTTCCTATATATCCTTTGTCACCACATATGCATAGTTTCTCCCATTATCAATATGACTACCAGAGAGGTACACTTGTTATAATTGATGAATCTACATTGATACATCATAATCACCCAAGGACCACAGTTTACATTATGGTTGATTCTTGATGGTGTAATTTCTATAGATTTGGACAAATGTATAATTACATTGATGTGTATCATCACTATAGTATCATACAGAATATTTTCACAGCCCTAAAAATTCTCCATGCTCTGCCTATTCATTTCATACCCCTTCCATCAATCCCTGATCTTTTTACTGACTCCATAGTTTTGCATTTTGCAGAATGTCATATAGTTGGAATCAAACAGTATGTAGCAATTTCAGATTAGCTTCTTTAACTTAGCAATATGCATATAAGTTTCCTCATATCCTTTCATGGCTTGATAACTTATTTCTTTTTAGCCCTGAATACTATTATCTTGTCTGGATGTACAGCAGTTTTTTTAATGCATCCACCTACTGAAGGACATCTAGGTTGCTTCCAAGTTTTAGCAATTATGAATAAAGCTGCTCTAAAAGTCTCTGTGCAGGTTTGCGTGTGGACGTAAGTTTTCAACTCTTCTGGGTAAACACCAAGGAGTGGTGTTGCTGGATCAAATGCTAAGAGTATGTTTAGTTTCTGAGAAACCGCCAAACTGTCATCCAAGGTGGCTGTATCATTTTGCATCCTGCCAGCAATGAACGAGAGTTCTTGTTGCTCCACATCCTACCAGCATTTGGGGTTGTCAGTGTTCCAGATTTTGGCCATTCTAATAGGTGAATGGTGGTTTCTCATTGTTATTTTGATACTCCTTCTTTTAAGTGTTAATATTACAGATAACTTTCTGTGGTTGAGACTAAAAGCTATTCGAGGGGAAAATATGGTTGATTTAATACGATTTCTGAATGATTGGATGTCTAAAAATATTGTGAAAGTGAACTAAAAAGTCATACAGAAACAAACAAAAAATAAGCATTTAAACAATATCATACTCTTAGTCTTTAAGAGTTCTTAAGGATTTTTTTATAGTTTCATCAATAAGTATCAGATAAGGATAATAATTATAATATTTATTTAGATAATTAATTTTTTTCAGTTAAAGCTAAAAGTCAAAGTGACTATTCGGGTAATGTAAACCTTCTTGTGAAAGAAGAAAGAAAATATTAGTGAACCAATCAAATAAACAAAAAAATCCAGCTGCTATTAAAATTACTGAAAATCCCAGAGTCTCATTATCATTTGACATAAATTCCTACAGACTTATTTATTAACAAAGAACTGTTAAAATGAGTATCTATATTCATCTGCAAATGAAATTAGAATGAGTTGAAACAGAGAGAAGAAATAAGGAGTTTTTTCAGGCTCTAAAGCTATTATTTTCAATGGTTTGTATTTTACAGTATGTGCATGTGCTCACCTGTTAAGATAATTAAATTTGTATAGGTCAGTTTTAATAAAGAGCTTTGGTTTTCCATTGCGTTTTTGTAGGAGTAGAAGCATGTAGTAGAGGCAAGATAGGGTGGTGCTGGTTTTTCACAACATGACTGTTAGCTCTCAGGGAGTTTCTTTATCTGAAATGAAGGGTTTGAATCAGGATGATTTTTGAGATCTTTTAGGGAACACAGATTCTTTAGTTATTCAGCTATTCATGACACTCGCCATTCCCTAACAAAGCCGTTGACTCTACTTCTATGGCAAACTTAATGAGAAGCTATTAAAAGTGAAACTGTTGTTTTGGGATTCCAGACATATGACTCAAACAGGCATGAAAGCAATGATGCTACAAGGTCACTGGACTCAGGCATTTCTCTGTCAGGGCACCATAAACCAGAATAGTCTAGAAAGTCCTCCAAGGCCTGCTGGGTTAGGTATGTTACCGTGCTTATTCTCAACATCTCTATCTAATAATAGATCTTTGATTTTTTTTTTTTTGAGGCCACAAAATATATATCTTTTTTAAAAAAAAAAAACTAAAAGACAAGGGTTTTCCTTACACAAAAGTAAAATGTGTTTCACATTTTATGTGTTGGCCTTGGTCCAAATTAAATAATCTGGTAAAGCCATTAAAGGAATTTAAGACTTTAAGTACTGTTCCTCATTGTTCTTCTTCTCTGGGTAAGCTTTACTACCTCAAAGAGTTTTAAAAGAGTTTATTTTGGTACAAAAAGTGTTATAAATCCATGTTGTTTAACTGCAAATTTTGTCAAATGTTCTGCATTTTCCCTGTCTATCCTAACTTTTTGCTTCTTGAATCTCGAAGGAATGTTTTGTAATTAGTCAGTTATTCACTTTCTTTTGGTCTAAGCAGCTCCTCAGAGACAAACTCTGGGGGCTAATAAGGATATTTTGTCTTTAAACTGTTGTGACTTACATTTTGTATAAGCAAAAAGACATTTATAACTGAAACGTGGAAAATCATCTTTCCCCTACCCCATAGTAGAGATGACCCCTTATCCTAGACCTATGAATGGACTGTAGATGGGAAACTTTCTTATCAAACCAATTACAAGGAAACATTTTAGCGATTATCTTCACCTGAATATGCCTCACTTATGTCTTTTAGGTCATAATGGTATAATTAATGATTAACCATTGTAACCAGATAGCTAGAGGTATATGAAATTAGAGTTGCAGTTTATCTTAGTTGTACTCTAATACATATATTTTTTCTTCCTGCAGCTATGTGGTATCTCGATCCTGGCAGTAGCAATTTGGATACGAGTAAGCAAAGATGGTCAAGAGGTAAATAAATAAATATATGCTTCTCTGCTCCAAGAATAGTTTTATTCCTCTTATAATTATCAAAGCAATGACAACAACAAAAATAATATTTATATAGTATTTTCCTTAACTGCCTCATGTAATTATTTGCATTGATATGTGATTTTGTAACTTAATTCAATTTAATTAATCAAAACTACTCACTCTGTGCCTGGTACTGTGCTAGGCATGCGTCAGTCCTTCTGGAGAATGGAGAAGGTACTTCGAAAATAGGAAGATTGCAATGAAAGTGGAGGTAGGAAGGGTCCAAACTGGGAACTAGTGTTGTGGCCGCCAGCCCCCGATAGACACACGGACTACCAGAAACCAGTGAGTTATAGGAAGCACACTCTTTATTCAGCCAGCCGGGTCTACCAGGGGTATGCAGACCCCAAATTAGGCAGCCCTGAAATGTAGGGGTACAGGGTTTTTAAGCACTATACCCCATTCCTCATTCTGTCTGAACACAAAAGTCTATTTTTCTTCTATTTACTAACTGTCAACCCACAGGTTAGTTGTGCAAGCGGGGCTACAGAAGCACAAAGCTTATTGTTAGAATGTTATGTTCCCATGGGTGATAACCTATGTTCCCATGGGCGATAGCCAAGCAGTAATTTTCCAGCCAGCACATTAGCTTCCATCCTTATTTGTTAAAGGCCAGCTTGAAGTGTGGATGGTGGATATAGACCACCTTTCCACTCCACCAAGAACAATTTTGGTAGTCTAAGAAGTTATTGACAATAATTTGGCTGATTCCAAGGCGAGGTGGTGGTTCAAAGGTGAAGAAGGTGAGAAGTTCACTTGGAGAAGAATTTGAATGTGCTTCAAAGGCAACAGAGTACAAAGATAGTTGGTAACTTACCTGTGTCAACTGAGGGTAACCCCTTATAACAGTAAGAGGCCGGTCACACTGGTATAACTCAGCAGTTGGCTGGGGATGTCCAGCTTCTTGCCCTCCAGATAGGATTAGCATGACTCTCTTCTCCCCACCACACACATGCCAGGCCCCGTGACAAAGCTCTTACCAAGATTTCTACAGGTCTGGAGAAAATTTAGTTCATACAGTTAATTCCGGCTCCAGTCTTTGTATTCCACATGCACTGCTTCTTTTCCATACAACGGTATCGCAAATGTAGAAAGAGCATGTGTGTGTGCGGAGGGAAACGGGTGAGAGTGTGGGAGGGTTGTTCTATTAGTTTTACCCAACATCATGCCTCTCACCATTTCCTGATGCCCCTGCTTCCACTCCTCTCTCTCCTTCTCAGTGGCGCTCCAGCTTTCAAATTACTGTTCTTACCTCATGCAGGGCAGTTTTCTTGTTCTTTGTTGTCTACGCTCTTGCCACTACTCTGGATCACATCTTCTACTGGTAGGGCCTTTTCAAAGCAGTTTCTCAAAAAGTTTCTCTCTCTAAGAGGAATATGGATTTTTATTTGGTAATAATTATTATTAAG
>NW_011888790.1:6266655-6271376 GCF_000151845.1 Pteropus vampyrus | reverse complement strand
GGAAGGGTCCAAACTGGGAACTAGTGTTGTGGCCGCCAGCCCCCGATAGACACACGGACTACCAGAAACCAGTGAGTTATAGGAAGCACACTCTTTATTCAGCCAGCTGGGTCTACCAGGGGTACGCAGACCCCAAATTAGGCAGCCCTGAAATGTAGGGGTACAGGGTTTTTAAGCCCTAAACCCCATTCCTCATTCTGTCTGAACACAAAAGTCTATTTTTCTTCTATTTACTAACTGTCAACCCACAGGTTAGTTGTGCAAGCGGGGGTACAGAAGCACAAAGCTTATTGTTAGAATGTTATGTTCCCATGGGTGATAACCTATGTTCCCATGGGCGATAGCCAAGCAGTAATTTTCCAGCCAGCACATTAGCTTCCATCCTTATTTGTTAAAGGCCAGCTTGAAGTGTGGATGGTGGATATAGACCACCTTTCCACTCCACCAAGAACAATTTTGGTAGTCTAAGAAGTTATTGACAATAATTTGGCTGATTCCAAGGCGAGGTGGTGGTTCAAAGGTGAAGAAGGTGAGAAGTTCACTTGGAGAAGAATTTGAATGTGCTTCAAAGGCAACAGAGTACAAAGATAGTTGGTAACTTACCTGTGTCAACTGAGGGTAACCCCTTATAACAGTAAGAGGCCGGTCACACTGGTATAACTCAGCAGTTGGCTGGGGATGTCCAGCTTCTTGCCCTCCAGATAGGATTAGCATGACTCTCTTCTCCCCACCACACACATGCCAGGCCCCGTGACAAAGCTCTTACCAAGATTTCTACAGGTCTGGAGAAAATTTAGTTCATACAGTTAATTCCGGCTCCAGTCTTTGTATTCCACATGCACTGCTTCTTTTCCATACAACGGTATCGCAAATGTAGAAAGAGCATGTGTGTGTGGGGAGGGAAACGGGTGAGAGTGTGGGAGGGTTGTTCTATTAGTTTTACCCAACATCATGCCTCTCACCATTTCCTGATGCCCCTGCTTCCACTCCTCTCTCTCCTTCTCAGTGGCGCTCCAGCTTTCAAATTACTGTTCTTACCTCATGCAGGGCAGTTTTCTTGTTCTTTGTTGTCTACGCTCTTGCCACTACTCTGGATCACATCTTCTACTGGTAGGGCCTTTTCAAAGCAGTTTCTCAAAAAGTTTCTCTCTCTAAGAGGAATATGGATTTTTATTTGGTAATAATTATTATTAAGCTGGCAGTTAAAGTAATATATTTTTTATGAAAACTTATTATACCATGGTTCAGCTAAATGCCTTTAGATATAACCTAGTTCAAAAAAAGATTAAAAGCACATTAAATTTGTTCCGATTCCTTTACTAAAATAGGTAGCTTTTCTTAACCTCATTCTTCCCTCCCTCTTTCCTCTCTCCCTTTCTTCCCTCCCTCCCTTTCTTCCCTCCCTCTCATTTTTCCTCCCTCCCTCCTTCCTTCTTTTTCCTTTTTCCTGTCTTTTTTTTTTTTTTTTTTTAATTTGCTTTCTATCATTAGAAAATCCAGAGAATTACTGTGGGAATTAACCGCTTCTTTGTTCTATGTCTCACCATGTTGAAGAAACCGAGTGAGAGACAGGTGTGGCAACTAGTTGATAACGTCTTAGTCCATTAGGAATTCATTTATTGTTTTATACTGATAAATGTAACTGTGACTTCCTCATGGCCTCAGGCTCTGGGATTTGAGCCTGTTAAGAGTGTTTGAAGATGTGCAGAATCTCTGTCATTTGGAAACTGATGTCTCGCTTTGGGACTCGGATTAAACACAGAGATTAACAGCCATCTATTTAAGGGTGCTTTGACCTTTTTAAGATGTGTGTGCAGCCTGATTTTATTTTATTTATTTGATTATTTTATTCTATTTTTATTTCTGGTTGATATGGGAACATTTTCTTTTCCCACAGTGCTTCTGGTAAACAAATTTGGTATTTAATCTGTTAAGAAATTACACAGATTGAATGAATTAAAGGAGAGCTGTTGTCCTTGAGAGGCTGTTACTTCACTTCTAGGGATAAGAATGAATTAATAGAGCTAGACGGCATCTTCGGTTACATTTTGACTCTTGTGCTCTGTCAGTCTGTAACCCTGAACAAAAGTCAGTATCTGCCAGGACAACATTAACCAGCTTAATTTATGTGGATTTGGCTCACTTTATGTTTATCTGTAGTCAGTGACAGAGAATCCAGACCTCAAAGAACTGAATTTTACTAGTGGAAAACAGAGGTAGCAATTTTAGAAGGTGAAACATGAAACACAGAAAAGAAGGGTGTTAGGGAGGTCTTTGTACATATCGTTTAGTGTATCTCTTTGTACTAAAGTATCTCCTAGAGATACTTTGTTCTCCCTCAGGATAAACTCAGCAATGTGAGGCAAAGCACATGGGCAGCTATCCTTGCCCCCTGGAGATCCCTTAGAATCTGAAGAGGACCTTGAGCCTTCCTCTTCCAGGTTCAGCCATTCCTCTTCCTTTAGAAAGTCTCCCTTTGTTTTAAGACACCTTAGACACTGTTCGTCTGGGGAAATTTTAGCACTCTGCTGTCCCTTTCCTGGAGCAAACACCTAGATTTGATTTCTACTAGAAAAGAACTAGATTTCTACTTCTTTCCTAAGAATAGCCACTTATTGGGCTGGACTTGGAACAGTGACCCGTAGGCGGCCAACACACTACTTTGTGGCCATCTTAGGCTGTGGGTCACCTGCCCAGATCAGTCTCATAAAAGTGTTTCATTACTTGACGAATAAGTGTTGGCTGCATCATCCAGGTCTCACTTGTAGATATTTGAAATATTTTTTCTCGATCTGGGCTATTTAAGCAAAGTTCTGATAATTCAGTGAGGCTTCAACTCTCTCAAATGCCTTAGGGTTTGCCTGCACCAGCCAAAACATTCTAGTAGAACAGTTATTTGATGATGAGTGGGTAGAGACAGTTTCCCAATGCTGGTTTTTTTGTTTTTGTTTTTTGTCATTTTCTATTTTGACCCCGATGCCATACTTGTTTGTTAACAAAACTGATTTCTTAGCTCCATAAATGAACAAACAACAATCGAACACAAAATATAAAAAATGAACAAAAAGTCTTTAGGACATATTTAAATGGAAAGGTTTCTAAATATGTAAATTGAAACATTGTAAGCACAGACTCTTAGAGACAAAGGAGGCCTTAGATATCATAGAGGCTGACTCAGTTCTCTTTAAAAATGGGAAACTGGTCCTAAAAATTAGGAACCTGACTAGAATATATATCTTTGTTTTAATGCTTTAACAACTTCAGCACATTCCTTCCTACAGATTATTGAATAAAGGTTTCCTCTAAGCTATGAGTTGGTTTAAAAAGTCTTTTAAAATGTACAAATAATTCATAGTAGTGTTTTTTTTTTTGTTTTGTTTTGTTTTTTTTTTGTTTTTAATTTACTGTTAAGGGAGCTGACCTACATGCTGTGTAGAAGATTCTAAGAGGCGGAGTCTCTGAGTTAGTCTAAGAGCTGGTGCTTTATCTAGAAATAGCCCAGTAGATAGAGGGTATACAAGAAAGATGGGCTACATGTAGCACTCATGTATGACGCAGGCGCAAGGTTTCACTTTTTATTTATGATTTACTTCTGGACATATCTAGAGGACAAGCGGTAGATTGAGGTTAGGTTTTATGAAGGTGATGAAGAAGGGTACGTATGTGGGGAAGAAGCATCAAATTATGCAGGTTGGATAGCCCAACCCACCACATAGGACCCTAGGATTTTTTCTTCAATATCCCACTGCTTAACAGTCAGGCAAAATAAAGAGTTTCTGGAAAACTCTATGGACTGTATCTTCTGAGAACAAGGAGATAGAATTGATATGGAATATCAAGCACTAGACCTTTTTGTTTTCTTAGTTTAAATTTTTTGTTTGTTTTGGCAAATGTATAGATCAGAGAAATTACTATTATAATCAATATAAAAAGCATTTTATTAACCATAAAAAGTGTCCTCATAACCCTTTTCATTCAGTTCCTCCTCTCCCTCCTACGTAGCTCAAAGTAAAGAGCTGCTCTGATTTCTATCACCATTGCTTAGATTTACCTATTCTTGATCATCACATAAATGGAATCTGGAATCATACAGTAATCACTCTTTTGAATACAGCTTATTTAATTTAACGTAATGTTTTGGAGATTCATTCATATTGTTGAGTCTCAGAAGTTTGAGGAACTTGGGCTTTATAATTTAATTAATTGCCATAAAAATACATGCTTTACAATGCTACTCTTATGTATAAAATAAAAAATATGCAAACCAAAGAGCGCATCATGGATGAAAGTACCTGTTCTTCTAAATTTAAAATAATTGCTGTTTTAAAAGGCTATTGCATTGCTTCCATCCAATATCCAATACATCATCTTAGAAAAAAATAAAGTTGGAAACATTATTCGGACACACAACACATCAAAAGAATGTAAGCTCCTTGAAGGCAGGGATTTTTGCCTGGAACAGGGCCTGGCACATAGTCGGTACCCAATGGATTTTTGTTAGATAAAAAAGTCAAGGAAAGAAATTTTCTGATTTCTCTTTTCTGTTTTCAGATTCTCAGCAGTGAGGACTCTAGCAGTAAGCCCTACATTGCTGTGAATATCTTGATTGCTGTGGGTGCTACCATCATGATTCTGAGTTTCCTGGGATACTGTGGTGCCATCAAAGAAAGCCGCTGCATGCTTTTTTTGGTGAGTTCTCCGGACAAATACCAATACTCAAC
>NW_011888790.1:6263293-6265430 GCF_000151845.1 Pteropus vampyrus | reverse complement strand
TTTTTCAGTTTTTCATAGGCTTGTTTTTGATCCTGTTACTGCAGGTGGCAGCGGGTATCCTAGGGGCTGCTTTCAGATCTGAGGTGTGTACACATATGATATTTGAGAATTTTAGAAAAGTTTGAAAAATCAAAACACTACCTTGCGGCATTAATAATTTAACAATTTTTTTTTAATTTTCAGTCTGAGAACATTCTGAATGAGACTCTCTATAAAAACATAGAGCTTTTGAGTGGAACAGATAGTAACGCAAAAGCATTCCAGAAAGCCTTGACTGAATTTCAAGAACAGGTAAATAGAATTTGTGGTCATTTGTGGAGCTGGATGTAGTTCTTCTGTGTTTACTTAATTTTTAACATGTGAGTTCCTTAAAAGTTAAAAAATGTCTCTATTTTGCAGATTTCGAAAGATTATTCTGTTACCATATAAGAAAAATCCAAGAATATTTTAAAGTTTTTTCTAAAGCAGTTTAAGAGGACAGAAATTAAGAAGATATATGTATGGCAGATTAAGCCTCAATTGGGCCAAATCAATAATTGTTTTAATATTTACTGTTTAGAAGGATAATGTGTTCGGGTCGTTTGGAGAAACTCTCTCTCCCTCACTCTCTCTCTCCCTCATGTCCCCCCTCATAAAAATAACTATAGCTATAATTTATTACTACTTACTATGTACCAGGTTTTACATTTAGTAGCTCACTTAATTCTCATAACTACTCTTTGTGGTGGATAGAATAATTATCCTCAGCATTCCTATTTGACAGATGAAGAGATTAGGGCTTAGAGAGTTCTGACAGTTAACAAGTGATGGAGGTGGACTAGTTAATTCTTTTTAAACAATAATTTAAAAAAATATTCAATTATAGTTGGCATACAATATTATATTAGTTTTAAGTGTACAACATAGTTATTAGACAGTTATATAACTTACCAAGTGATCACCCCGTTAAGTGTAGTATCCATCTGATACCATACATAAGTATTACAGTATTATTGACTATATCCCTTATGCTATACTTTACCCCATGACTATTTTGTAACTATCAATTTGTATTTTTAATCTCTTCCTCTTTTTAACCCACCTCCCAACCCCTTCCCATTTGGCAACCCTCAAAATGTTCTCTGTATCGATGAGTTTATTTTCATTTTATTTTACTCTTTAGATTCCACATGTAAGTGAAATCATATGGCATTTGTCTTTCTCTGTCACTTACTCCATTCAGCACAATACCCTCTAGGTCTATCCATGTTGTTGCAAAAGGCAAGAGTTCATTCTTTAAAAAAATTTTTTTGTGGCTAAATAATATTCCATTGTAATATGTACCTCCTCTTCTTCAACCATTCATCCATTGATGGACACCTAGGTTGCTTTCATATCTTGGCTATTGTTGATAATTCTACAATGAGCATATGGATGCACATGTGATATCTTTTTCCATTCCTTTACTTTCAGTCTGTGTTTGTCTTTCGACCTGAAGTGAATCTCTTATAGACAGCATATGTAAGGGTCTTGTTTTATTATCCATTCAGCCACCTTTTCTTTTGATGAAGCATTTAATTCTTTTTCATTTGAAGTAACAGTTAATTCTTTGTAATCAGTACACTAACCCCACAATTTGTTAGTTTATTTGTTTGTTTGTTAAGGCTACGTGGCTGTCTTTAGGGCAAAGTCAAAACTTGGGCAGGCATTGAAGGTATTCTACTATCTGGCTCCTACTTAATATTTTAACTTAATAAAACATTGCTCAGTAATGAAAACAATAGTCCAGCCAGGTTTGTCTACTCAGAATTTCTTAAACAATTCTGCCTTTCTGCCTTTGCATCATCTTTGGAATGTACTTACTACTTTTCTCTTTCTTTCCAAATACTACATATGTTTAAGTCCTGACTAAAATATTATTTACTCTGTGAAACTCCTCCCAATCATATCTTTTTTACTCATCATTCCCATCATATTAACTACATGGAACATTCATTTCACATATGTCATAGAAACTCTCAGAGTCTTAGAGGAGAGCTGGATTTTATGGAACATTTAACCTGACTTCTCATTGACTGAAGTATTTTATATCTATGTTCATCCACTCTCTAAATAACTGTTGAAGAGCTGAAAGTTTACCAATTTTTGCCTATCCCAC
>NW_011888790.1:6261344-6263243 GCF_000151845.1 Pteropus vampyrus | reverse complement strand
TATCAATTTGTATTTTTAATCTCTTCCTCTTTTTAACCCACCTCCCAACCCCTTCCCATTTGGCAACCCTCAAAATGTTCTCTGTATCGATGAGTTTATTTTCATTTTATTTTACTCTTTAGATTCCACATGTAAGTGAAATCATATGGCATTTGTCTTTCTCTGTCACTTACTCCATTCAGCACAATACCCTCTAGGTCTATCCATGTTGTTGCAAAAGGCAAGAGTTCATTCTTTAAAAAAATTTTTTTATGGCTAAATAATATTCCATTGTAATATGTACCTCCTCTTCTTCAACCATTCATCCATTGATGGACACCTAGGTTGCTTTCATATCTTGGCTATTGTTGATAATTCTACAATGAGCATATGGATGCACATGTGATATCTTTTTCCATTCCTTTACTTTCAGTCTGTGTTTGTCTTTCGACCTGAAGTGAATCTCTTATAGACAGCATATGTAAGGGTCTTGTTTTATTATCCATTCAGCCACCTTTTCTTTTGATGAAGCATTTAATTCTTTTTCATTTGAAGTAACAGTTAATTCTTTGTAATCAGTACACTAACCCCACAATTTGTTAGTTTATTTGTTTGTTTGTTAAGGCTACGTGGCTGTCTTTAGGGCAAAGTCAAAACTTGGGCAGGCATTGAAGGTATTCTACTATCTGGCTCCTACTTAATATTTTAACTTAATAAAACATTGCTCAGTAATGAAAACAATAGTCCAGCCAGGTTTGTCTACTCAGAATTTCTTAAACAATTCTGCCTTTCTGCCTTTGCATCATCTTTGGAATGTACTTACTACTTTTCTCTTTCTTTCCAAATACTACATATGTTTAAGTCCTGACTAAAATATTATTTACTCTGTGAAACTCCTCCCAATCATATCTTTTTTACTCATCATTCCCATCATATTAACTACATGGAACATTCATTTCACATATGTCATAGAAACTCTCAGAGTCTTAGAGGAGAGCTGGATTTTATGGAACATTTAACCTGACTTCTCATTGACTGAAGTATTTTATATCTATGTTCATCCACTCTCTAAATAACTGTTGAAGAGCTGAAAGTTTACCAATTTTTGCCTATCCCACCTCATCCCATTTATATACATGTCTGATGAGTAGTGTGTTTTTTCTTAATTTGAAACAAAATCTGCCTCCCTAGAATTTAAATCATTTAGTCCTAGTTCTTCCTTTTGCAGTTTTGAGGGAAAAGAAAATCTACTGATGGGTCTATACACTGCAACTTTTTCTTTGAAAATGGCTATCGTGTGATTTCTAAGAGTTTTGCTTTTTAAATTTAAATATCCTTTCTTGAGCCACTTATCAGATGACATTTTTTTTTTCCAGAGAATCCCCCAGTTTCCATTTGGATAGACTCCATCTTGTAAAAATTCTGCTTAAAGCATCATTTCCAAGAGCAAAAACCTGATATGAGTCAGTCCCTGTTTAACTTTCTCTGTGTTGAGCTTTTCCTAGCTCCTCCATAGCTGCATCCCTTGCTCTTCTCCCCTCTGGGTTATTCCCACTCTAAAACTCAGATTAATCCAGGTTTAAAGCAGAAAGAATTTCATCAGTTTAGTTCTTCCATGGGTGAGACTGAGCATCCTTGATTCTCCCTGCTAGCTGACCTAGAACAAAAGGTACTACAGGTACCACTGGGTCTCTGGATTGGGTCCTGAGTCACACTTGCTGCACATTGTTCCTGGTGGCCAAGATATCAGTGCCACATTGTTAGAAATCATAATGAGGTTCTAAATGTTCTGTTTGTTGTGGCACAAGTCTGAATTGCTTTCATTCTTATAATCTAATTCCATGCCTGAAGCTCCTTGTGTTCATAGAACTATAATTCTTACTTTTCTTTTATCTACCAGGGCTTCCTTCCTCCCTTCTC
>NW_011888790.1:6250493-6260612 GCF_000151845.1 Pteropus vampyrus | reverse complement strand
TTGACAAGATTCTTTCCATATCTTTATCTAAATCATTGATTTCAGTGTTGAACAGATCATGTACTGTGAGAACGTAATAGAAATAACAACCACAAAACAAAAACAACAATAACAGCTAACACATATTGAGTGCTTTCTATAAGCCAGCCACTAGGCTAAGCACTTCATATCTTCACATGGCTTTATTCATTTTTATCTTTACAACAAATTGACGAATTTATACTATTATTAGCAACTATTATTATCTATATTTTACAGATGAAGAAACTGTGACATAGAGAGGTCTGAGTAGCATGGACAATGTGGCCACCCATCCAGTGCACTGCATCTTTCAGCATCCTTGCATTGCAATGCATCTGAGCCTGGAAAACTACCCAGTCTTGGTTGCATTTTCTTCAGCAACTTTTTTTACCTCTCTGCACAGAGTTTTCTCCATAATAGAGCAAATAGGACAAGATAAAAGATAATTACTTCTCTCTTTTATCTAATAATATGTGCCATATACACTGAGTCATTGGGCTTATCGCTTCCTGGTTTTTCTTTCCCAAACATGACCACAAATTTCCCTAGTGTTTCCCCATGTTTCAATTTGTTCTGGCCGAAAACAAGAACTTTTCTGACATTATTCTAAGAGTTTTATCTCTTATTTGTAACCCTTTCCCTCTTGTACTGATGTCCATGTAAAATTTAATTTCATAAGAGGCCCACTAAGCTTCTTCTTTGGCCTGTAAGAGGCCTCTCATTCCTTTACTCCTAACCTCCAGAAATGATCAAAGATCATGAGATAGAAATTTCATTTTTTAAAACTTCTCATCTCTTTTGAGAAAAAGTTCTTTAAAGAGATCTTGACTCTCCCATGAACTTTTGGGAGCTTCTTTCTTAAAGTCTAGGATACGTGGATCTGAGTCTGCCTCTCTTTTGTCATTAAAACCTAGAAGTGAGTTTTTCATTTTTTTCCCCAAAGTTCCTTAGACTTTTGCATCTGCAATCTATTTTTCTTTCATTAATGTTAAGACCAAAAAGTAAGATACCTTTATTTTTGCTTCTACATTCAGAGACATGAGTGAGGTGACTTAAATGATATTTTAGTATAAAAAAAATATTAATAATGGTTTCAGAAGAATATGATTCAATGTACTGACAATGTTTTATCTTCTTTAGTGACTGCTTTTTCTATTTTTCATCAAATAGTTTAAATGCTGTGGTTTGGTCAATGGACCTTCTGACTGGGGAAATAATTTTCAATCCCATTCCAAGTCATGCAAATGTCCAGATACATCGGATTCTTCTTGTATACAGTATGAAGGAAATTATGTTTACAAAGAGGTAAGAACAAATTTGGCACAGTAAGTGGTTCTGTTAATTTTTTTTCACTATGCAAGTCTTTACAAAAAACTTAAATTGCAATTATAATGGGAATCATGATATAAAATTCCTAAGGATTTCTCAAATAAAAAAGAAATCCTTATTAAAAGATAAAAGCAGATATAAAAAGGTGAAAGTATTTCATTTCTTCTATGAGTCTAGCATCATTTAGATTCAGGTCTAATAGATCAAAGTAACATTCTACTGCAAGTAGAGGCAAAGTACAAACTAACACAGAAAAGTTTATTTTGTCTTCTCTTTAGTGACTTTAATCATTATTTTCCATTTTTTAATTTTTAACTTAAGTTCTAGAAAACTATATTTTCACTTTAATTTTAGAAGTAAACTTTCTTTTTCTAATCAAATGTTCCTTTTCTCAAGTAATTATATAGGTTTAAGAAAAGGACTTGGCCTTGAGGGCTTTCAGTTTTGGATGTTAAGCATACTTATTTATTTGTCTAATTACTGCTCCAATTTAAAAATTGCCTCAGACATGTAAAGTCAATTGAAAAAGCTGGGTTTATCTTTTATCTATTGATGTCATATTTATATTGTGGATGTCAATATGTGAATGTCATATTTCTTATTATTGCTTTATTTATCAAATATTTATTGACCACCTCCTGTGTGCCAGGCCTTCTACCAGCTTCTGGAGATCCTTTCCTTAACAGAGCACAGTGTCTGCACTCATGGAGCTGATGCTTAAAGAGGGAAGAGAGAAAGATTATTAGACAATTCAATCCAATGAACTATTGCTATTTCTTGGATTGGAGCAGACGCGAGATGTTAAAGGGCCCCATCTAACTCAGTCTTTGGGGGTCATAGTATGGCTTCCTAGAGAGCATGATATCTGTCTCTTATCACAGGCCTTTATAGAATTTGTCCTTTCTTCCTGAAAGGAATGTGTACAAAAATGACAATCGATATTAATGTATCATTTATTTGCTGTTATTCTTCAGTGCCTAGTATGTGTTAGATAGACCCTTGCTAGAATCAGACATTTTTTTGGATCCTCTAGGAGATTGTAGCCTATTGGGAGAGAGATACATAACAGCTACTATAATTCAATGAACTAATTTATGTAATACCAGAAGATTATTTTCAATCTAATTGGCTTAGTAATGGCTACAGAGGGTAATTATATATTGGGAAATAGGAAGTATCGCAGGAAAAACTTCTCTCCTACTATCACATCTTTTTTACAATAGTATCAAAATTAAGGAGACTCTTCTTAAGGAAAAATTACTATTATTATATTTAAACTAACACATGGGGGAGAAGTTATCTATCAGACCACATGTCTTTTCAGAGTCAAGTAATATCAGTAAAACAATTTTATTCTTACTTTTTATATTCCTCCCCCTTCCTTCCCCCGACCACCAATTTTTAGTGACATAATATCCGCACAAAAGAGGGAAATGAATATGGTATAAACAAATGTAGCGTCCACTTAGAATAATGAGGAAATTAGTAAATTCAATTGCCGATTGTTATCTATCTCCCATTAAAGATTTAAGTCAAAGATGTTTTTCCTTGGGATAGGTTTTGAAAAACCCTAGCATTATCCTTAAAAATAATAGACATTCTCTCCAAAGTCACACATAATTCAGCTGACTATAGGCTGATAGCTGCACTAGTTTCCCAAAAGGAAGGACATAAATTCATAAAATACTTCCATCTGCTTTGTATCATTTGTAAGAAGTCTGGAAAAATAAGAAATCTGAAATGGCCATAATTTGTTTCTTCCCCTCACCCCTTTCCTTTGGCAAGATAACCTGGTCATCTAGAGGGGAAAGGGGGAGAAAACTCAGCTATAACAAATGTGACTCAGTAGATATGATCATTAATTTCCCAGTTAATCCTAAATGACATAATAATTCCTTCTAATGTTTACCACTTTGGATCATATGAGGCTCATTGCATTCAGGAATAAAGAGAAAAAGACTGTCTTACTCAGCCTTATGGAGAACTTTTATTTATTTTTTAATTTTATTTAACAAATATTTTGTTAGCCCTTCGCACATATAAGACTATCATAGGGATGATATATTTTCTGACAATACAGATAATAGCATTACTGCAATGTGTAGTATTTTGCATTTTAAAAATTATTCATATAGTTAACAATTTTTGGAATTTTGGGGTCTGGTCTGAGATGTTTTAAGTTTGGAATTGCATGCTGGTTTGAATAAATTTCAAAAACTGTGGCAAAGAGGCAACTTTTAAAATTCTCTTTTTTATCAAAAGTAAGAACATAATAGTGGACATAATAAATTTTTTCTTTTTAAGGTAAAAATAAACCTAATAATTATTAGTAAGAAATTTTTTAAAAACCTTCTTTTAAAAATGAAAATTTGTGCTATTATAAGCTGAAATCCCAACCAGGGAACTCTCTGCTGCAGATTACAGACCTAAAAAATACACGGTCAAGGTGATAACAGCTGTAAAATGAATAATTTTAAGTTAGGATAAAATTATTATTTATAAATAAAGACCTCTAGATTTAGTAATGATGAAGTTGAAGCAAAATTTTGCCCCTCGAATGCTTTTGAATGTATGAAAAATCACAATTATAAACTTTTGAAGGGGGGAGGAATGTGAAGTGGAGAAAATAATCCAATTTCTTTTTCTTCCTTTTATTTTTTTATTTTTAATTTCATAAATACATTTTTTTTTAAAAAATTAAGTTTATTGGGATAACATTGGTTAATACAATTATATAATTTTCAGGTGTACATTATCATTTGACATCTGTATACTCTATTGTGTGTGTTACCACCCGAAGTACAGTTTTTTTCAGCTACCATGTATTTGATCCCCTTTACCCACTTCACTCTCCCTCTACTCCCCTATATTTGACCTCCTTTACCCTGTCTACCACACCCTCCTCCCCCATCCCCTACCCTCTGGTAGTCCAATTTCTTTTTGTTGAGTATGTTTCTTGGTTACAATGTAAAAAGTAAACCTAATTGGGGGAAAAATCTTAATTCTAATAAGGTCATCGAAATATTATTAAAGCTAATTTTTTATGTTTTTTTTTTAACAGCCATGCATTTCTTTCATAAAAAACTTAGTTAAAACACACATTCTCATAACAATTGGAATAGCATTTGGACTGGCATTTATTGAGGTACAGTATAATTTTTCATTATTAACTCTTTATTCATTCCATGTTTGTTCATTAATTCTTCTAACAAATATTTATGGTGAGCCAAATAAAAATGAGGTGCTTCAGAAAAGCACTGGGTACCAAATGTCCAAGAGCCAGCATCTCCATCTATCAGCCTTGGGTCTGGGGAGGGGATTATAGTCTTATGAATTGAACAGGGCTAAGTCTATTATTTCTGAGTGATCTCTCTACTGGGAAATAAAAACTGAATTAATTTCCACATAGTTCTTAGTCCCAAATATCTTTTTCCCATTGAAAATCATTACAAGAGTTAAAGTTTCCTGAAGTTAGAAGAAAAAACACCAAATAAATCCAAAACACAACCTTTACGTTTTCTCATCTCTCTTCCTGATTTTGAAACACGAAATAAAAAACCAAACTCAAGGGTGTGGGGAGCTATTTTCCTGCTATTTAATTCCAGAGAAATCTGACAAGTTCTAAAAACTCCAGAGAGTTGCCTTTGATTTTCTCAGTGTAAAGGCGATGGACTCATTTGGAGAAGTTTTTAAGGAAGCTCTGCTTGAGGTGTATGTATTTACTCTTATCAATTTAATTATTAATATTGGAAAATATCCTGTATATAGTTTTTATCTTGATGAGCTTTCTTGGTATGTTTTTTTCCCCCTAAGAACCTGAAGAATACCTTTTACGTGGCCTAAAACTCTTTGCCAGAAAGATGAAATAAAATTGTTTCAGAGAAACATTTTTGGAATCATCCTAGATCTTGATTAATTTAGATACCAAGTGAATCAAATTCACTCACAATCCTGCTCAGGGCATTGACAGGAATCCTAACAATGTGTGAAGTGTCTTGGTTAGTGCCTCGGAGAGCTGGTTAGCTAGGCTGAGTGACTGTTGCTTTATGCTCGTGGAATGTTGTACACATCTTCCTTGGGATTGCTAGTGGCTTCCTACCTCTTACTCATATGCCACATCACTGCCAGAGAGGAATTTTAGCTGAGATTGAAGCAATTTAATGTGTTCTAAGTGGTCGTTTTAGGTTACTGGTGGAACGTCCCAGCCAACCATTAGAGAAAGGATAGGGAACAATTAATTAACAGTAAATTTGGGATGTTGCATTTTACTTCCCAGTAGCCCAGATGAATAGGTCTAAATATAAGACATTCTCTGCTGGAAACATGGCTGTCTTTCTTAATGTCTGATATGTGATCAAAGTTAAATGGTGCTGTGTATTAAGACTATTTCTCTAGATTCTGCCTTTTGTGAATTCAGTCCTTTATTTCTCTGCTTTGTATTCTGGGTTAATGCTAATTGAGAAATATGAGCTAGAGGCCATAGAGGTGAGCAAAGAATCACACACATATGTACTTATACATTTATAAACATAAATCACACACACATATATGTTGCTAGAGTAGACTTTAAATGAATGATGGAAAGAGCGGACTTTAAATGAGATATTCAAGTAGGTATCAATATAAGTGTCAAATTCCATGTTAGGTGCAAATTGACTATGACTGGCTACAACCCATGGATGCTTTTAAGAAGCTTCTCAAAACCAAAACCAGAGAAAATAAGGACATAATCAACTGGGGAGATTGACGTCTCTCATTATCATAGCCAAAGGCATTGCCAAAAATCTTAATGCATCTAATGGAAAATAAGATTACAAGAGGAATAGCACTTCAGTATTCTATGAAATTGGTATATTCCATGTGTTTGTTACATATTTCGATATTTAATTGGTTGTTCTAAAGATATGGTTAGGGAAATACTTTAATAAAAATCTTTTTTTATAGGTGTGGAATTTATATATGTTATTATCATAAAATATAACATTTTTAGTTATGCCAGTTAAGTGTGATTTCTAGGCTGCCTATATGTAGATATGATAGTCTGTTTATAGAACTATTTGAAATTTTTTATGTTCAATCTCTCAATCTAAAACCTCTAGATTTGAAGAGAAAAAAATCATTTTATATTACCTCTCTTTTTATTCAAAAAAGAGGTTTGAAAATAGTCTTCTGATACCCAATCTATAAAAATGTATCCACAAAAATATACATTAGTCTGTCTTATAGTCATTGATACTAGTTGCCTAATACTTAGACCTGTTTTCATACTGTTTCCCAAGTTCAACTTCAAGAAATACAAGACCCATAGAGAGAAAAATTCCTCTAAAAAATATTTTTAAGAAGAAAACAGGGGCAAATATCTCTCTGAAGAAAATATATTTGAATTATCTCCATAAAAAATCATATAAAAAAATTACCCTTCAACATTTAGACCTTTGCTGTTAATCTGTTTAGGCATGGGCTCTGAGGGAGGGGCCAGTAGTTACTTTTAAGGCTAAGACCACATACCTAAGGGATGCTTCTTAGAGAGCATTAGGAATCTATGCAAAATGTTTTATTTTGTAAGAAAATTTTCCCTATAGATAGTTTTGGAATTCTCATTATTCCTAATTAAATAACCAGACCATCACATCTCTCCTTATTTGACCATAGCAACTTACAAGCACAAAAAATGATCAGCATGTTCTCTTCTCATTTCAAATGAGGGGGAAAAAAAAAAAAAAAGCCACTGACACTGATAGTCATCACTTTGTAGGATAAAAGTCATCCTTACAGGACATCCCAATAATAGCACAGTTTGAACTGTGAGAAAATGATAATTTTACAACATTTTTTAGATTGCTCCAGAATATGGGAACTCGTGTACACTCATAGCAAGTTTATCCTGACTCTTCATACCATGAATCTTTTAATTACTTGTTATTTTTATGAACAATGATACATTTTCATTTCAGGGGCAGTGAGGTGCAAGAAAGTATGAGATTAACTGTCTGGTCTGCTGATGAATGGTGGCTTCTGTTTCAAGGGTGTGACAGTGAAATATGACAGTTGCCTTGTCCTAGTATTTTGTGCATTTTCTTTATTCTTTCCTGATACTTGTCTCCCAGAGTTGAGGCTTGGGACCAGGTGAAAAGACCGTTTTCATATATAATGTTCTTTCAAAGCTTTTTAAAGTGATTGTAAAAGAATGACTTTGAGAATATTCTGAATGAAAATCATTATTTTTGTAGAGAATTGGTACCTTTTTTTTTTTTAAGAAGACAGAAATGTTATTTAGTAGTTCTCATTTGAAATGTATTTGAAGGAAAGAATTATTAAACAGAAAGTCTCAGTAAGGTAGGAGCACTTGAGGTGACTCAGCATAAATGGCAGCTCCTCCTCCTGCCTCACCTCAAAGTGGGCTGGTGGGGAAGGAACTTTCTATTTGTCATGCACACCGGTCCTTCTGTCGTTTCTACGTCAAAGCCACAGCATGCAAGTCACTAACTGCAGAGCCATTTAGGGCAAGTTTTGGGGTCCCTCATTCTTGGGAGAGCTACTTAATGAGACAGAAATTATGGCCCAGATCCTCAGCTGTGCTTTTTCACTGCAAAGGAAATTCCTAAATTAAGCTATTCTCCATAGATTTGGAAGATTTTTTTAAAGAAAAAAGTTACTTTAACAATATGGCAAGACTCCTTGATTTTTATGCAGATGTTCTAAACCAGATGATCATAACCATTTATGGAAGCAGTAGGTGTATTGAGCACCCAGAGGCCTGAGTTCGCTGAGCTTCAGGGCAGACATCCTACAGAAGGGTGTGTGTGTTCCAGAAGGGCGGGGTGCTCTGGTGGTAGCTGCTACTGCGCAATCGAATAGGGCAGGTTAGAGGTGGATTGGCTCGCCGAAAACCCTGATTTAAAAACAAAACTACTTGAGAACTTTCTCAATTCTCTTTTGTCCCATTGGAGTCTCTAATTTCCCAAGAAGAGAGAAAACTTAGATACATAAAATTAAAACTTTCAGTAGCCAGGACATTTTCATATATAATGTTCTTTCTGTCTGTTTATAACATCTCTAGCATTTTCCTTTAAATTCCATGTTAATCCTGTTATTTTATTTTCTAGATACTCGGTCTGATATTTTCTATGGTCCTGTTTTGCCAGATTGGAAGCAAATGAATCTGTGGATGTGTTGAGCTACCATCAATCAAACGCCTTTAAAATTTTGCTTTAGCTTTGTAACTTCAAATATGTTACTGCTGTATATGTTAGGGGCAGCTGTCCTATTAGGATTTCTCATTTAGCTGGACCATAGATATCTTCTAGGCATATTGAGCATATTTAAGATTTTAGTAATACTAGGAAAATGATATGAATGTACATTTTTACTCAAAATAAAAGTAACATTCTTTACGTTGGTGCTTTTTCCTGTCTGATCATTGTGTTCAGGTGATACTGTCCTTTAAAACATTCATCTGAAGCCACCCTGTGGAATGATTTTCATCTCTGAGTGACAGGGACATAGTTTAGGCAGTGCATCTAGGCTTTTCAGAAGCCACACTCTGTTTTGGGTGGTGTATCAACCATTCATGATAAGATTGAATTAAGTCTCAAGTTGAAAGATTGAGAAAGTGGGCCAGCTAAAGGACTCATTATCTCTTTTCTATTTATGTTAATGTCTATTAATGGTGCCTCTCTTTTCTCTCTACCTTTTATGGGGACAAGAAAATTTGAGTGCTGTCTTTCCAGCCATTGAATCTCTGATACCTCTCCGGACCTCCCTCTGGGTCATAGTTATAACTGCTTTTACCTTTTGAGTTCTCATAGACATTTTTACATTTTACTTTTTATTGAGGTATAATACATACAATAAAGTGAACAAATTTAAGTTTACACCTGTGTTAACACTATCCAGATGAAGATACAGGACATTTTCAGCACACCAGAATGACTGTACATGCAACCTCCCAGTGGCACACTAGAGCTGGCTCCCACTGATGTACCAGAGCAGACCATATACATATATACATCTCTTTCCAACTCTGCTCAGTGACATCACATTGGTAGCTTGAAATCCACCGTGGTGGGAGAATTTACACCGTGGAAATTGGAAAATGATATAAAATAAGAGATTTTGTCTTTTGAGAGCTGGTTGTCAAACATTTACCAGGATGCCACCGCCCTCTTCAACAAATGCCTCCCCAGAGGTAGTCACTCTTCTGAATTCTATGACCATAGGTTCATTTTGCTTATTCTTGAACTTTCTGTAAATGGAATAATAAAATATGCTCTCTGGCTTCTTTTTCCTCAACATTTTGTGAGATTTATCTAAATCGTCGCATACAACTGCTGTTTATTCTCATTGCTATGTAGTATTCCCTTGCGTATAAATGTATGTCACAATGTATTTCTCCATCCTCCTGAACATTGGATTTGCTTCCAGCTGGTGTTATTATGAATAAATCTGCTATAAACATTTTTTTTACTTCTTTTAGTATGCACATGTACTCGTTTCTGGGTAGATATGCAAAAGTGGAATTGCTGTGTGTGTGTGTGTGTGTGTGTAAATAGATTTGGTCAAAAAATAGATTCTCAAAATCTATTTTGTACTAATCTATACAATACTAGAAAATCAGGATGGACTCAATCTCCTCTTCTGAGGAGGACAAAGAGGAAGAAAGGCAGTCTTTGTCCAGTACATCAGAGTGACCAGCAAGGAGTGAAAAACCTGGGGGAGGAGAGTCCTGGGCTGCGTTAGACAACCTGAGTCTCTGCTCCCCTATTGATG
>NW_011888790.1:6231010-6250098 GCF_000151845.1 Pteropus vampyrus | reverse complement strand
ATACTTAGATTTATTGAGAACTTACTGTATACCTAAAAATATTCTAAGCACTTTGCATAGAGTAACTCATTTAATCCAGAACAACCTACTTAGGTTTGTACTATAATTAGACCAAATTTACCGATGAGGAAACCAAGGGTCAATGAGGTTAACTAACTTCTTAGGTCATGTAGCTGGAGGAGTCATGATTTTCTAAGTGACTCAAAACCTGTTTCCCCTTCTGTCATATCATCTTGCCTTAACTTACATTGTGGTTGGGAGAAATAGATAAAGTGAATATGGAAGTGCCTTTGCATAGTTTCAGGTACACATGAGGACATTTTATAGTAAATATTTTATGGTATCAATGATGGAAATATAATACAGGGAATTGCTGTATTAGTTTGTGTTGCCATAACAAAATACCATAGTCTGGGTGTCTTAAACAACAGAAGTTAATTTTCTCATAGTTCTGGAGGCTGAAAGTCCAGGGTCAGGGTGCCAGTAGATTGAGTTCCTGGTGAGAGCCCTCTTCCTAGCTTGGAGATGGATCACCTTCTTGTGTGTCCTCACACGGTAGAGGGACAACAAATGAGCTCTCTGGTATCTCATCTCATAAAAACACTAATCCTGTTGAATCAGGGCTCTATCCTTACGATCTCATTTAATCTTAATTACTTCTTGACTCCACATACAGCCTCCCTGGGGGTTAAGGCACAAACGTGGGTGGATAGTTGGGGTATAGCATGGAGGTCACAAGTCAGTCCATAGCAACTGCTTACACAGCTGATGAAAGAAGTAAGAAGTCAAATGGAATGGCAGGGTACACCAGAAATTAGCAGCAGTAGGAAGTTGCTTCCACTCTAAGGCTTGAGGGACAAAGAAAATTTACTAGAGCCCAAGATCCAGGGCTATCTGGTAGAAGAGGGAACCTTGACAGGGACCACAGAGGGAGGATTGTCTAGCAGGAGTAGAAGCCATGACTCAATGGCTACTGTCAGAACAGAGAAAGGGAGAAGTGCCCTGGCTTTTTTCCCCTTGCCCACTCCAATCTTTTGCCAGTATGTCCCTTTGGCTGAACTCACCTAGAAGCCAGAAAACAAGGGAACTTGGGCAACACAGTCTCTCTGATACAAAGCAAAGCTGAGAATGGCAAGGACTGGACTGGGCGCACTGGCGAGACTATTGCAGCGGTTGGAGATTTAGCAAGCAAGCACGCAGGTGCTGAACTTTCTGATTAAAGGGTATAAAAATGGTGGAAAGTATAACAGATTTAATATTTTTATGGAAAAGGGTACAAAGTTTCTTGGATTCTTTCTGTTTTGACAAAAGTTCAAAGCATTTTAGGGATAGAGAGGAATTTTTAGAGCATTTGTTCTTAATTGTGAGCCATTTACCTTTCAGGGGATATTTGGCAATATCTGGAGACATCTTTGGTTGTCACAACTGGGATGGAAGGGGAATGTTACTGGCCTTTAGTGGGTAGAGGTCAGAGATGCTGCTAAACATCCTACAATGCACAGGAATGTGCCCGCGTAGCTAAGGTCCAAAATGCCTTTAGTGCTGTGTTTGAGAAATCCTGCTTTAGAGAATCACATCTGAATAATAAAATATCCTCTTCCCAGGAGACAGGAAGGTGCACGTTACCATGGAAAGTGAACTAGACTGGAGTCAGGAATCATCTCAGACCAGGCTCCAACAACTGATGGCTTTGTGACCTTTGCAAGTCACTGAGTTTGAAGTTTCCTCAACTGCAAATGAGAAATTTTATCTAGAAAAAGATATTTGGTTGTGACAGTTCACTGATGTTTTAATTTTGATCTTTGGTACCGAAGGTGATTATGAAAGAAGCTTTTACTCTCTTGAAGGATATTAAAATCAGATTTAAGAATAAGCTCATATTTTACCTTCATACTTCCCAGACCAAACCACAATATTAAAAAACATTAAATTTAATTAAATCACTTAAGAATCATAGCAAAAACAAAATAAAAATGACTCTCATCAGATTGACAGCTCGATGTAGATGGAAATGTTTCTTCCAATTATGAGAAATGTAGGAATTATCATTATGTTTAAGACTGTACAATTGCACTAATTTATATATATATAATACATATTAAATTTTCACAAATGCTTCTCAGATCTATCCATTTTTTACTTCCCTGAGGCTACCATCCTATCTGATCTTTCACAATCCTCCTGAGGTAGAAACAGCTAATAGTCTACTCAATATCCTTTCTTTCTTTATCTGGCTTACTGATATATCCCTGATTTTGTTGGAGTATAATGAGCCCAACTAAAATGTTTTAGTTCCCACTACCTTCTGTAGTGACGGTCCTCTTTAAACACACCTAGCAGACACACAGAGAAGACACATCATTAGTGAGTGTACCTCGTTCTTCACAGCAGCAGGTTGATCACATTTAAAATTAATCTTACAATAACATAAGAGCATCTTTTAGGTGACTATATTTATTGGGTCCCACATGAGCATTAAAGTAGAATTTTATCATATTTGATAAAAGAGACACTCTCTGATACCTGTAATCTAAATTGGCCAAAAGTAATATGATTTGAACTGTGCACAGCTGAAAAAAAATCTAACTTCTTTATACCCTACACTGGAAAAGACACTGAGATGGCTGTCGTGGGTGATAATACAAACCTTTCCCAGGCATCTTCCTTTAAGAGTTCTGCACTAGACCAGCACAGTGAGCCTCTGGCAAAGGTGGAATGTTATTTCAAATCGCCTCTAGGTCTGTTTCTGGACTCTTGTTTTGTTCTATCCTTGAACCAGTACCATTCTGTTGAACATTTTAAGGCTTGATATAAAATAAGATATGCTCTCTCACTTTGTTGTTCAGTGCTGCCGTTATTCTTTGTTCTTTCTTTTCTGTAGAAATTTTAGAATTTGCTTGACAATATACACACATACACACACACATTGCTAGTAGAATTTTCATTGAGATTGCTTTGAATTGATAGTTTACATCTCCATCCATTGTATAGCTATTCATTTATTTATTCTCCTTAATTTCTCTTAATGTTTTAGAATTTTTCTGCTAGAAATCTTTTAATTGTTTAAATTGATAAGTTTAGTGAAGTTGCTGGATTTGTGGTCATCACGTGCAAAATTGTTTTTCTATATAGCAATTACAAATTGAAATTCCCCCCAAAAAAAGATTTATCAAAGAATTATGAAATGTCAAATACCTAGTAATAAATTTCATGAATAATTGCAAGAGTTCTAACATAAAATTCATAAAACATTCTTAAGAAAATTAATGTATATAGAAATATTTTTTGTGTGTTCATCTTGAATCCAGTAACCTTGCTAAACTTACTAATTAGTTTTAACAATTTTCTTGTAGATTATATTGTGTAAGGATTTTCTATGTATACCACTGTGTATATCGTTGGCTAACAACATAATTTTATTTCTTCCTTTCCAATACTTATACATTTTTATTTCTCTTTCTTTATATGAATAGAAGTGATATCTTCCATAGGTGTACAATGTAGATATATAGGTAATTATTTTACAAATTCTAGAATTAGGGTATATGATAGTTTCATCAACAACCAAAATTACACTAAGATTCAGCACAGGACTAAGGGCATATCTAAAGTAAAAGCCATTTTGAGTAACATTATTGATTAGATGGTTCATAAATGTGGAAGAACAAAGAGATTTGGAGGAAGGACTTGGATAGAGTGAAATAGGAACTAACGGCATTGGAGTAATGGCAAGGGCCAGCTCCTCAAACATACATTTTTCTCCCGAGGAAAATGATAATGGGCATTGGACTGGAGAGAAACAGATGTCCCTAAACACATTTATATTTTATATTAGCAAAATCCACATTTCTCATGTGAGCATTCAGCCACTTGGAAAGCAGTTTGAATAAGAATGTGACCTTTGGAATAATAATAATAAAAAAAAATCTGGGTTTAAATTTCAACTCCATTATTGTGTAAACACAGGCAAATTACTAATCTCTTTGAAGCTCAGTTCCTCACCTGTAAATTAAGGATAATGATTCATACTTATTAGAATCATTATAAAGATGAAATGAGATAACGTATGTATGTTATTGGTTATATAGAAATGTACAATAAATGTCAGTTTTCTGCCCCTTTTTGTTTTGAATTTTTTTTATCTTGCATTGCTGTGTAATATTTTTGACATTAAACTATATTCTTTTATCTTGGTCTTTCTCTCTTTCCTGTCTCACCCACCCTTTAACTTCCACACTGTTCAAACACATAGTAGGGACTCTAGAGAAGGAAGTGATAAAATGGAAAGCAGAAATAATCTGCAGTGTTTGTAACTTTTGCAAGTGAAAGTTTAAAATTTTAAGGCAGATATCTTAAACTCATGGGTTCTGGGCTGTATTTGCTTTCAGATGTGTGCTGTGTTGCTTCACAGTGTATAAAATGTTTAAATAGTTCCTAGCACTTAAAAATGGGAGACTTAATATAAAACTCTGGGAGATCTGGCACAGCTGGATCAACATTTTTAAAAGGAGGAATCGGCTAGAACTTTACAGTGCTTGTCCCTTGAGATGGGCTGCTTGCACTTCAGTTAGGCACGGCCCCCATGGGCCTGCTCCATTCAGCTATGTAAACTGTGCAGCTGTTGTAAGCATTGAAGTTTGTGTGTCTACCTGGAGATGTTTTATGAATTTGGAGTATAGGCAAATATTCGGGAGAAACAAAGGAGAGAGATTTGGGCATTGCCAGCCCCTCACCAGCTTAGAACAGGTACTCCCAGACCCAAACTGTAGGAGGGGAGAATGAGAGGGAAAATGTACGAATGTGACTCTCTCTGTCTCTGTCTCTGTCTCTGTCTCTGTCTCTGTCTCTGTCTCTCTGTCTCTCTGTCTCTCTGTCTCTCTGTCTCTCTGTCTCTCTCTCTCTCTCTCTCTCTCTCTCTGTGTGTGTGTGTGTGTGAAGTAAGACTTCTTAGCTGAGCACCTGGAGAGAAAACAAGCCCTTGGAGAAGGAATGATAGCATGGTGTATCTAGAATAGTCATAGAAGCGTTCCAAACAGCCTCATGCCCCAACTTTGGCTCCGACATAATAGAAAAAGCTTTATTCTCTTCCCTCAAGCATGGTTTTGTCCCAGAAGCAGCTATGAGAACTAAAACAAGGTCTTTTTCATGTGCTCTCTGTGCAACTGTAGGCCTTATGAACAATAATCAGATTGGTTCCTCTAACTCCCCCACAATATCTTGGCATTGAGGTTTCCAGAAACTTGCTCAGATTAAGTTCTTACCTCTCTACCCTATAACTTCTTCTATACCCTTCTCCACAATGGGCACTTAAAATAGAATTTACTTACATTTTTTTCTATCTGTTTCAATGAATCGAGAGTACTGGTTTCTATTCTTTTCTTGACCTCTTTGCTCCCATCACCACAACTTTCTTGAAATCTGCTCCTGTAGCTTCCACAATTTTACCACCTCCTGTTTCTCCCTCTCCTTTTTCATCTGCTTCCAGTTTTTTTGCCATCCCTCTGACTGCCACAGTCAGGCACTAATTGCACTGGCTGCTCTTTCTATGTCTATTCTATGTTTTATTACCCACTTTATTTCTTCTGCACGCTATTCTAATTGGGGTTTTTTTCTGGCTTCTAGTCTTAGTCTTCTATTCATTCTATTTCCTTTTCTTTGTTACACCTATTTCCAAAATCCATAGCCTTGGGCAGGACTGCCCTTTTGAGTTGAATTTTTAGCTGTTAAATAGAGACGGCTAAGACATATCTGCTTCTCCTGCTTTTTTGATTTGGGTTACCAGCATTAACAAATAGTCACCAAGCTAGGCACCTCAGAGTTATCTTCAACATCTCTTTACCTACCATGCATGTCTAACTGGTCACGCCATCTTGTCGATACTTCTATTGTATCTTCTCTCTTCCTCTACCGCTAGTCACACCTCAGTTCAGGCCATCATCATTTCTCTTTAGGATCATTATAATAGTCTCTTGATGGATTTTTCTACCCTTGTTTGTTTCTTCTTCAAACCCATTCCCCACGGTACCACAGAAATGACATTTCTAAAATGCAGATGTTATGTTACATTGCTCTGTCCCCAAAATTAGAATTGACTACAAAGATCTTCATAAGAACTAATTCCTGCTCATCTCTAGTCACTCCTCCCTGTGTACCCCATGAGTCTTTAACTTTCTATTCTGTTATCCTTATATATTTTTGCCATGCTTCTCCCTATGCCTGGCATGACCTTAGTACTCATTTGGTTGGATTCCTTCAACGTTTGGCTCAAATGTCACCTCTTCGATGCAGCTTTTCTGGATCCATTGGAACTAAATTAATTTTTTTTACTCATCTGCATTTTCTCATAGTGCATTGTATTTAAACATCACTTATTCTAATGTATTTTGGCCAATATTTTGTTGCCTTCATTTTATTATAGACTTCCTGAGTACTCTTGAGTTCTTGAATTGAATTAGTTCCCCGGACCCTGGCACTGCACTTAGGATATATTAGAGGCTCAGTACATATATGTTATCATTAATATCATCTGTTCCATTTGAAGAAATATATCAATTCTTACTTTACAAAGATCTTTTATTAAATAACAATATATTTATTTATAATAATAGCTATATTCACATAATGCTTAGTTTATGTCGAGTACTGCTCTAAGGAAGTCACATGTATTAACTCATTCAATTCTTACAATAATTCGATTATTAAAATTATTAATCCTTATCTTACAGATAAGGAAACTGAGTCACAGAGAGGTTAAGTAGGTTGTCCAAAATTAATGGAGCCACAATTCAAACCCAGCTACCCAGGCTCCACAGCTTACATTCTTAAACTACAATGCTATTGTACATCTCTTGGAAAAGTGATAATTTGTTTAATAAATAGAGTTTTAGATTCTTTCCAGAGTAGCTGAATTGTTGAGGGCGATACTTGAACATCCAAGTGTGTTGACATAGTGCCATAAATCCAAATGCAGTGGTCTCCTTTGCCCTACTTTTGTACTTTGTGTACATGCTCATCATAACCTTTATCACACTGTATTTCAAGGCTTTGTTTCTATGTCTTTTCTCTGATTGGGAATAATTTGAGGCAGGAAATATGTCTCTTTTAACTTTATTCTTATCCAAAGATAGCATGGTACCTGACAGATGCTTGCCCAATCAACAATTAGTGAATGAAAGAATGAGAAATAGTGCTTACGTTTTAAAACACATTAAAATTGCCTTATCCATAAATTAAAATCAGCAAGTTCTATAACCAACAAGCAATTAACTTGACTCTAAAAGATACCTGGAGATTAGAATATCCTGTCTTTTTTCATGCGAAGAGTTTGTTTAGTTACCACTTTGATCTCTTCTTTTATAGCAATGGGTGGTGATTAAGAGCTATAAAATCTGGAATCAGATTTGTCTGGGTTAAAATCATGGCTTCACCATCTAGTAGCTGAGTGGTCTTGGACATCTTACTTTCTCTTTGTCTCCTCTGAAAATCAAGGATAAAAAAAAAATCTCTACAGTGTTGTTGTGAGAATAAATAAGACAGTGCATGCACAATATTTCAGAGATATAGTACAGTTAGTACTCAATAGCATAATATCATCAGTGTTATAAGACCAAGCAGAATTAGCATTAATATTTAAATATTCACTTTTCAAGTTTTAGTTTTGATTATGAAGCTTCTTTATGCTTCGAGAAAAGTTTAGGACTATCAAGAACTTCATCTTCAAAGCCCTGAATTTTTAAAAGAAATTTGGACAATAACTCCTCCGCAAAATGATAAATCTTCTGCTCAGAAGCTCTTTCCAAGGCTGCCGTCCAGCAATCATTTTAAGCAGTGGATCCAAAAAGACAGAGAAAGGATAATGAGCCAGGAACAGAGCCACATGGAATGACAGACAGTAAATGAAAGGAGGTTTAATCTGGGAATCAGCATGATGTTAAACAGCACGCATCATGTTGAGTGGAGAGACAGCAATGCCAGCTTTGCCGGCAAGGTGAGACCCAAATAAGTCATGTCTATTTAATATAATCTGAGCATCACTTGTGGCAAAGCCAAGAGCAATAATTAACTGAGGCGAACGTGACATTGCACCTGGCTCATGATATCTCCAAGAATAATTTGTGACACGATGTCAAATGATTCCAATAGAACATGTTGTACTCTGAAGAAAATGTGATTTTGGGAAACAGGTTAGGGTTCATGGCAAAATTTGAGATGAAAATGGTCAGGAATGGTAGAAACAAGCAAGAAATCATTAGTAAGTTCATAACTGGAAGCCATAATCACTGGCAATTGGACTTATTTTTTTCATAACAGAAAGTACTTACAGTAGAGAGGCAAGTCAAGCAAACTAAGCAATAAGTACTCGAAATAAAATGAATATCAAATGTGTATGAGCATTAGGATGTGGTAAGCACTTGCTGAACTGGGAAAAGCAGAGTCTCATGAGTCTGGAAGCTGGAGCCGTGGGTTATAAGTCGGGCTGTGAGCCTGGCTCTGTGTGATGCTGGCTAAACTCCCAATTCCTTTTTTATCCTCATTAATTATCCCTCAGTGGTTTAAAATTCTGGACTTTGGAAAGTACTTTTCAGAGATCTAAAGATCTAAATATCCTTAGATAGAAAGAGCATGTTTCAGATGGAAGAACCAACTTTCTTTCCTGGAAAGTGTCCAGTCATAAAACATCTAAAAATATCTTGGAAAGGGTATATATTTGACAAATAGAAAGCAGAAATTCTATTTTCTCTACTACCCAGATTACTCTCATATGTAATTATCCTATATCTTTATGGTTAAATGGTAGTAATTAATGTGTATCCTGGTTAAAGAACTGAGAAATCTGTACTTTTGACAAATTATCCTATATCTTTATGGTTAAATGGTAGTCATGTGTATCCTGGTTAAAGAACTGAGAAATCTGTACTTTTTACAAGTCGAGGGAAGGGAAAAAGAAGAAACACTGTTGAGGTTATGAGACCACTAAGTATCCAATCCTCGCCCGCCCCTCTCCCCCCCAACCCCCGCCAAAATGTTGAAATAGACCTTTCGAGATTGCTGGATTAAATTGCGATGTTGAATTATGTTTTTGTTTTTGTTTTTAATATTGGTAAGATAATTAAAATTCCTCATGTAACTTATCCAATTATCCTTGGAAAATGAAAGTCTGCATCATGTAGGAGAGGAAATTATTGCAGGCATCAACATTTATTTAGTACATGCCACTGTTTATTGGGCTCCAAGTTAGACACTTTACCTACTTTATCCCAGGTTGACATCTCAGTACCAACGCCTGGGTCCCATTAACTGGTGATGATGTGCAGCTGTGCTTGAGAACCAAGCCCATAGAAGAGTTCAGTGAGACAGTTTCTGTTCCCAGGAACTTTTTTCTTGTGCTGTAGAATTTCATAAACTTTTTCAGGCATGTTCCCTCAGCATATCTGCATGCCACCTACAAAAACAGGATCACCTTGAAATACACCCAGTAATTCTTAAATATTTTCTACTTTTAAGCCTGTGTACAAACTTCATAAATTCAATATTAGGCCTTGCATAGGTTCTGTCTTGGTCCTAGATTCAGAGTGAAACTTGCAACAGTTGACCAAGTGTTGCCTTTCTAGAGACTTACACTAACAATTAATGGTTATTTTCTCTCCAGTGTTCTGTAGTGCATGTAGGACTCAGTAGCCTTGCACTGAAAGCAGCAAAGCATTGTTCTGTGTACCATTGTCTAAAGTGGAATGATTATCTTTACTTTAGACTTGATTCTTTGCCTCAGGTATACCTATGGAGTAAGAGACACCAGCCTGTGCTAAAAAGCCTCTACCATTTGGCTTAAAATAGTATAGTGGCACACAACTTTCTCAAAATTTGAATAGCACCTCTCAACCCACTCCAGATTCTCCCATCCCCATGCCTTTGCTGAGGTCTGCATGGCCCAAAAATTTGTGGGAAGCTGCCCAAGTGCACAGTTCTGCTTCTACAAAACAGTAACTTGCCTGTGGACAAAATGGCCATAAGAAATAATCACTTGCCAAAGTCAACCTGCAACAGAAAATGCCAGTCACACAAGGATAAAAACCCTCCTGGCATGCTATTAGTAAGATTTTTTGAAGCACCAAGGGCATTCCTGACCCACACGTTCAAGTGTAATATCTATGAATCCAAGCCCCATGAGAATCCTCTTGACATGTTACTTTGGTCAACAAATTCTACTCCCAATTTTATTTCTCTGTGTTTAAAGCACATACACCAAATACTGGGTTCAAGATGACATTCTCCAAACTATAAAACCTTGCCCTGAGTGAGTAATCCAAGAGACATGCTGGATTCCAAAGGTGAAGGAGAGATTAAGCTAAGCAGGCCCAGTTTCTTTATCCCCAATTACCATTAGGTGACTCACTCTACCTTCCCTGGGGAGGGAAGGGGTGTAGGACAAGGTGGTGCTGAGGACAGGGTGTGGAGGTCATGGTGAAAGACTTACTTAAAAAGTTAAACTAACAGAGCTTCTTGAATACAGAAGATATACCAGATATAGGGAAGAAGCACTTATCTCTAACAATGCTCATTTGAAAGAATATTTTTAAATGGTATTATTTTAACTTCTACTTGAAGTATGGTATGCATTCAAAAAATGACCTATAAGTGTGAGGTTTTTAAAATGTGTCCACAAATTCTTTACTACTCCTTCCACCAAAGGTAAAGACAAATTCTGTTCCCCTTGAGTGTGGCCCCAATTTAGTGACTCATTTCTGATAATAGAAAGTGATGGAAGAGACAGTGTGACTTCTGAAATTAGATCATAAAAAGCATGGTGGCTTCCTCCTTGCCCTTGAACCACTTGTCTGGAGGAAGCCAGATACTAAGCTCTGAGGACACTCAAGTGGCCCTATGGAGAGATCTATGTGGTAAGGAACTGAGGCCTCCTGCCAACAGCCTGTCAGTGAATCATCTTGGAAGCAGACCCTCTAACCCTAGTCAAGCCTTCGGATGACTGCAGCCTAGCGAGAGACCCTGAGTCAAAGCTACCCAGCCAAGTCTCTCTTTCTGGTCTCCCCAAAATTGTAAAATATAATAGTTATTTGCTGTTGTTTTCAGCTTCTAAGTTTTCAGTAATTTATTGTGCAAAAAAAAAAAAAAGTAATATAATAAGTGCACGGATCAAAGAATTTTGAGAAACTGAACACCTAGTACTGAGATCAAGAAACAGAATATTTCTCCACTACTTCCGTTACTTCAGAAGTCCCTTTTATGTTCCCTTTCAGTCACTACCCTCTTCCCTGAATAGTAATTATAATCCTGACTTCTAACAGCATAGATTTCCCCCCCCCTTTTTTTTCAGACTATATTAATAGAATTCATCAGTATATACTACTTTTTTTCTGGCTTCCTTTACTAACAATGTGCTTATGAGATTTAGCTACTTTTTTTAGTGTAGTTGTGGATGATTAAATTTCGTTGTTGCATAGTTTTCCATTATATATACATATAAAAATTTATCAAAAAGCATATATTGCTTATTAATTTTATTTAATGATTTTTACAGCTACATTTTAAAATAAAGTTTTAACATTTGGCAATGTAGCAGCCTATAACCACCACTTTCTTTTCCATCTGGAGAGGGAGATGTTTGCTGTTAGCACTGGATTTAGATAGATCTGGTTTTGATATTTAGTTGGGTCAGTTACTTTTTGTGATCAAGTTAATTAAAGACACACACACATACATATGAATATTAATCTATACATAAATATATATTTACACAAATATGTGTATTTAATTAACAAAGAGGATAATGAAAAACCATTTAATTATTTCTATGGACACCAAAAATGCCTTGAATAAAATTAAATACCCATTCCTGAAAAAACAAAAGTAGAAATCTATAAATATTCCCTTAGCACACATTTTAGCCTTCAATTTGATATCTTACTGCAGAAACTCAAGAAAATCCACTAATATAAGCAATAACAGAGTTTACAAGGAAACAGAATATAAAAAGTTAGCATACAGAAACTGGTAGTTTTTATACTAACAAGCAATATGTGGTTAAAAAATACAATAAAGTAGCACATTTACAGTAGAAATAAAAAAGATAAAATGCTTAGAAGTAAACTTCGCATGAAACATTTAAAACCTATATGAGGAAAACTTGAAAACCCTTGAAAAACACAAAACAGGACTTGAAAAAGTGGAAAGAACCCTTGTTCTTAGAGAGGAAGACTCACTATTATAAATATGTCTATTATCTCATAATATATACATATAGTGTAATCTGAATAAAAATATCAAAAAAATTTTTCCTCTGGAACTAGACAAATTAAGTTTAAAGTTCATATGCAAAAAAAATATGCAAAAATAACTAGAAAATGAAGAGTAATGACAGTGACTGGCTCTATCAAACATTAAAATATATTATAAAGCCTCTGTGATTGAAACAATGTGGTATTAGGATATGAATAGATCCGAATCCATGTGGTAATTTTCTTTACAGTAAAGGTGGCATCGCAAGTAGCTATGAGAAAAATGAGTTTTAATAAATAATGTTGAAGCAACAAAATAGCATTTGATAGAAGATAAAATTGTATCCCCGTTTCACACTATACCATAACAAAATTTAAGTGAATCAGAAAAAATGAAGGCCTATAAAAGGCAAAAGAAAACATTAAACTCTTCCATAATCTGGAATTGAAGAAACTCTTTTAAATTATTTCATAAAATACAGAAGTGATAAAAAATTAATAAATTTAATTTCATTAAAATAAAGAAGTTTTTGAATGAGATATACCCATAATGTTGCGCATAAGAAGTAATATAAAAAAATCAAACTACTATATTCAAAAGATGAAGAACAAGCCAGGAGAAAATAGTTGCAACTCAGAGTGCTAATTTCTCTGATATATAAAGATATAATCAAGAGCAAAAGACAAATACCAAATAGAAAAGGGGGCAAAAAACATAAAGGCAGTTTATAGAAAAAGAAAGGTAAATAATTCTGAAATAAAAGAATTCTAAATTAAAGGTGCACTGAGATACCATTCATCACCTCTCAAATTGGCAAACATCCAAAATCTTGATGATGTGTTTTGTTGGCAAAGCTGTAGGAAAACAAGCCCTCTCATACAATACTAGTGGGATTACAGAATGGTCCAACCTCTACGAAAGGAATTTTGGAAATATCTAACAACATGATATATTCAATTGACCTTTTACTCCACAATCTCAATGTCTAGAAATATACTTTGTAGTTACACCTCTAGAAATATGATACAACTGACAAAACTCTTATTCATTATAGTATTATTTACAATACCCAAAGACTGTGAATGACACAAGAGTCCACAAGCAAGAGATGAATTAAATAAATAAACTATGGTATCATCATTGGTACTTTGCAACTGTAAAAAATAATGGGGAAGACCTCTATGAGCTAATATAGACCCATTTCCAGGCTATATTGTAAAGGGAAAAGTCAATGAATATTACAGTACACTACTTTTGTGTGTAACAAATAAGGAGAAATAAGACCGTGTATATGTTTTCGCTTACTTGTGCAAAAGAAAACCAAAGAAGGATTAAACAGAAACTAATTAAAATGTTTACTTCTACAGAGGGAGTATGGAAATGAGGTGGAGGGATAGAAATGAAGGTGAGAGTTCTCTGAATATATTTCCTCAAAAATTTTTTTTGACTTTTTAATATGGGTTTGAACTATGTAAGTGCTTTACATATCCAAATTAAATTTAAAAAGAAAGAAAAGTAAACTAAAATTTAACATAAATAGAAACATAAGACCTAATTTATATAAAATAGATAACATAACCAACATAACCAAAGATTTATTTCAAGTAACTTTTGACATAGTGCTCTGACTGTATATATAGTGTACTATATCTTAAGGATGGACAACAGCAAAATCGAAAGAAATACTTCACTAAATCAATTTAGTGTTAGTAGTGGAGTTGGTATTGCCATTTTGAAACTATTTTATGTATATTTTCAGATAGAGCAAATGAATATATATAATAGTGTAACTGTGAACAAAGATTTTTAGTGTAAAAGCAAAAAGTTACAAACAGAGCAAAAGAAGTTTTAAGATCTGTAATGATAAATTTGAATTTTGAATTGGCAATATCAATATACAATTATACTGTAAAAAAACATATTTCCTAGTTGTATTCACTGAAAGGGTTTAGGAATAATAGAAGCAATAAAATCTCAGTAACTGAGCACACTGAGCCTCCAGACCTTTGTTTCTAAATGCCCATAGCATAGCCAAGTGGTCAAACCTATCATTACTAAGAATAGCACGAAGCGACATGATACACCCCTTGATGTGATATAAAATGAAATAGACAAGGTCACCCATGAGAAATTTTTGCCAAAATTCTTTAACTTGAATCTTATTATGTCTTTACAGGTCACTTTCAGTTTATATAATATTTATAGGAAGAAGGACCAAGTTAAATAACATCATGGTCAAATGAAAACAGAAAGTGGTGTTGTGATGACTCTGTTCTGCTTTACTGGCAGTGGTGCTTTTGCACTTGGATGGACAATCAGACTCTAACATGATATTCGTTAGCCTTTTCCCAGTACCAAATTTACTCAGCCCTAAGAAAAGATTGAGGACAGAAAAGCATACAATAAGCACATCAACAACACAGTGAAGGGTTTGTTACTTCTGAAGCACAGTTCTGTGTTTGGGGACATGTGTGGTCACCAGGGGTGAGGGTCAGATGATCCTCACCTCTTAAATGTCATCAGCTCTAGATTTTCATACATAACTGGTGGGACCCACCTCAGGAGTACTGATTAGCTTCCATTTACCAGTGTGGATGCATCTCTTCAATACTGTTCTCTCATTACTTGATAAACAGTTTAGAAAATGAGGTATAGGTGCTCGACCCTGTACGTGGTCCTCTTCTGGATTCTCATTTATCTGGATGTGGTATAGATAAACTAATAATTCCTTATTTTAACATTGAAAGGAAGATTCTGTCAAGAGACAAATCCTCATATGTCGCCGAGGCCAAAGTAAAGGCAGAGGTGTTTGGTAAACCTTCCCTTGTAGAGACAATCTGCTACATAACTGGCTAGACATTATCATAAAGATTGTAAAGGAAGCAAAAATTGGAAAAGGTTGTTTAAGATTTAGAAAGACTAAAAAAATAACAACTAAATATAATACATCTCTATGGGTCCTGATTCAAATAAAGTAACTATAAAAATTTTTTTGGAACAGTTAGGGAAATTTGAATATTAGATATGTTAATATTTGCTAATAGATATGTTAGCTGTATTAATACCAAGTGATATTCTAAAATTGTCATTAATTTTCACGTAGGAGAGTATACACATGTTTATTGTACTATTTTAACTTTTCTGTGAGTCTTGAACATTTTAATAATTAAAAATTGGGGAAAATATTTTTTAAAAGAACATTAGCTTATAAGATTGATACAAGGTTGAATGAAATAGGGTGATAAATATATTCGTTGGGTAGTAGATTTCAGGTTTTCTGCCATAAATCACATCCAATTAAGACTCTTTATTGAAACTTATTTTTTAAAAAAGATTATTTGGCATTAATTACAAATTATTAAGTAAAATTAAGCAAGGCAACTAATTATAAATATCTTTTTTGCAACATGAGTTTGCCTTTGATTTTCAATTCTTTTGTTTTAAATTTTATAATTTATGACTAAATTATGACTAAAATCCATTATTTGATTTATATTTGTCTCATATAAAAAAGAGATGTAACCATTACAGACATAGCTAAAGTCTTATTTTCCTCTGCCTTAGACAACTTCTCTCCTTCATGCCTTCCCAGAAATAACTATCATGAAGAGGTTAATGTATAAAATTCTCCTGTATGATTTTAGGCTTTAAATATATATGTACATAACCATGTCATTTGAGTTTTAAAAATTTAGATGGTGTCAACCTGCCTACATCCTTTTGTAATTGACTTTTAAAAAGTTCAACATTGTGATTCTGAAACTTAATCAAGCAAAGTTAATTCATTCTACTATAAGATATCTAATTGAACAACTCCAGTTTATTCACCTACTGAGAGACAGCTCATTTGTTTTTACCTCCTTTGAGTTATTAACAGGCCGTACTCAACATTCATGTACTTGTTCACATCTTCTTGTACACATATACAAGAGTGTCCCTAAGGAATACACCTAGAAACAAAGCTGCTGGGCCACATGAGAATACATATCTTTATGCTGACAAATTTCTTGCCAAAGTATTTGTTTTGTTAATGTCACACCACTGATATTGATTGCACATTTTGACTGTTAGATTATTATTTTCCTTGGAATTTTATTATTTTATTTGTATGAGGTCTTTGAGGCCTCCAATGTAGTTGAGTTTCTCCAAGATGATTTGTATTTGCTTCTACTTGTTGCCTGGAGATACCACCAACCTGAGTGGTTTGAGATTTTTTCAGACCATAGATGTAACATGAATTCAGACCATAAATCACTGTGAGTAATGACTTGTTATAAATCCTCAGGGGAGATTTTTGTTTTTTACTTTCAATCAATGAGTTTCACGTAGGTATAAACCTACCGCATAGCAGGTTTACTTCTTCATTTTGACATAGACGATAGAGCCAATTGAGGAACTAGCTTTGTGTGGAGGATTTCTGTAAGATTTCCCATTTTAGTTAAACGCAAGGCCAAACATCTGTCTTTTACCCATACAGCCATCAAAATAAGAGCCGAAGGTCTCCAAGGTTTAGCCAAATTTCCCAGGATGAAAGCTTGCTGTGGTACACATTGCATCACAGGATCCTACCATTCCATCACTCTTGGTCTCTGTGTGTGTGTGTGTGTGTGTGTGTGTGTGTGTGTGTGTGTTTCGGTTTTTGTGTGTTTTTTTTTTTTTGCCAGCATAGTAAAGCATTCAAAAAGATTTTTAACATTTACATATTTTATTAGAAATTTAATACTTTAATTTAAAGTATTTAGTCTGTAATTTGCTCAAAAAGAAATCACAATTAGATTTTTAATACATCTGTAATTTAATTTTTATGTACTGAAGGTAGAGATATACATTTTCCCTCTCAAATGAATAGTCAATTGTACCAGTATCATTTATTTAATAATTAAACTATTATTTCTCGACTGATTTGTAATTCTATCTGTATGAGATACCAAGTTGCTAGATAGATAGATAGATAGATAGATAGATAGATAGATAGATAGATAGATATCCTGTTAGAGTATCATTTTCATTTAATTTCTGTGTGTTTGTAATTATAAGAATAGTAAAATGTGAATCCTCCCTTTTAAAATTCTTTCATTGAAATTGTTTTGTCTATTTTTGGGGTTTTAATTCTTCTGTATGATTTATAAAGATAAACTTGACAATTGTAATGAAAAAAATTGGGATTTTGACTGGTCTTGCATTTAATTTATAGGTTATTTTGGAAAGAATTGCCATCTTTAAATCTTTCCATTTCTCTCTATTAATGTTTTATGTCTTTCAATAAAATTCACCAAAAAGACATGATTCAAAATGTGTTTGCATGATAACAGTAAAAAAATAACAGAAATTAAAAAAGAAATTGACAAAGCAGAATTGTATAATTTAACAAATCTTTCTCAGTAATTAACAGAAGCAACAGAAATAGTTTATAGAAAACTGAAATAACAATATTATTCATCTTGCTTTAGTTGACATTTATAGAACATCACACCAAACAACTGCAGAATACGCGTTATTTTCAAGCACACATGCAACATTTACCAAAATAGATTATATGTTGTGATAACAGTAAATATTAATAATTTTAAAAAGATTTAAATCATAAGTTCTCTCCACGAAGAAATTCGACTAGAAATCAATAACAACAACAGAAGTTCTAGAAAATTATCAAATGTTTGGAAATTAAGCAACATATTCTAAATGACTCATAATTTGAAAAAAAAAATCTAGATAAAATTAGAAAACGTTTCAAACTGAATAAAAATTTGACATATTTATATAACATATACGACAATTAAAATTGGTGAGGTTAAGTCAAAACAATGTTTTGAAGGATCTTTATTTTTAAGAAACTATAAAATGAGAGCAAATTAAACTAAAAAAGTAGAAAGAAATATTAAAGATAAACAAAAATCAACAAAATAAAAACAAATGTTTCATGAATAAAACCAACAAAGTGAGAAGCTGATTTTTTGAAAAGATTAATAAAATTGATAAACCTTTAGTAGTATTGATCATGATAAAAGAAGTTTTAAAATTCCACAATAAAGAATGAAAAAGACACTATAACTGATCCAGACATTAAAAGAATAATAAAAGATATTACAGAAAACTTTATGCTGAGAATTTTGACAGCTCAGAAAAATTCCTGAGATTCACAACTAATTAAAACTACAAAGAAATAAAATAAAATCAATAGAACTTATACACTATTAGAATTAATAAATATAGCAAGGTGGCTGGATACATTATCAATAGAAAATTGTTTTTCTATATACAAGCAACAAACAAGTGGAAAATGAAATGAAAAATGACATCTTTTATAGCAGTATCAAAAACATCGAATACCTAGGATTAAATTTAATGAAAGATGTGTAAAAATACTATGATAAAAGCTGCTGCTGGGACTGCAAATTGGTACAGCCATTATGGAAAACAGTATGGAGGTTCCTCAGAAAAACTAAGATTGATCTGCCGTATGATCCAGCAATCCCTCTACTGGGTATTTATCTCAAAGATTTGAAAAGCTATATCCGAAAATATATGTGCACACCGATGTTCTTAGCAGCATTATTCACAGTAGCCAAGACATGGAAGCAACCGAAGTGTCCTATGATAGACAACTGGCTAAAGAAGCTGTGGTACATATATACAATGGAATATTACTCAGCCATAAGAAGAGATGAAATACTGCCATTTGTGACAACATGGATGGACCTCGAGATAATTGTGGTAAGTGAAATAAGCCAGACAGAATAAATTGAAAATCACATGATATCACTTATATGTGGGATATAAACCTAAAAGCAACAAATGAACAGGATAAACAGAGACTCATTAACATAGACTATAGACCAGTGCTTATCAGAGGG
>NW_011888790.1:6224842-6230960 GCF_000151845.1 Pteropus vampyrus | reverse complement strand
CAAATATGTGGTGACAGAAAGAAATCTAAATATGGGAGGTGAGCACACAGTGTAAATATATATATGCTTTACTCTTAAAGTGTACAGATGAAACATTAGATTTTGTTAACCAATGTCACCATAAAAAATTAATTAATTAATTAAAATATGTAAATTTAGAAAAGCTACAAAAAACAGTTTTGTGAGAAATTATTTTAGATAAATAGAAGGATATATCATATACGTGAATATATCTTTTTGTTTACCATGAAAAAAATCAACATTGTAAAGTGTCCATTCTTTCCAAATTGATCTACAGATTCAGAGCAATCTGAATCAAAATCTCAGCCTTTTTTAAATGAAAATTCTTGTGGGAATGTAATATCTAGAATAACCAAGGCAACACTTGAAGAAAAACAAAGCTGTATGACTTACACTACTAGATTCTAAGATTTACTATAATAATATCAGTAATTAAGACAGTATGGTACTGGCACAAGAATAGACAAATAGACCCATGACACAGAATAGAGGCCAAAAAACATACCCATTCATATGAAGTCACCTGATTTACAGTGACATTCCAGCCCAATTCAGTGAGTGAACAGATGGTACATCAGTCAAGATTCTGTCAAGAGATAGAAACCACACCAGTAATTTGAACAAAGAGAATTTAATATAAAGCATTGTTCACAGAGTAAAGTGTTATTAACTACTAAAAGGACAAACAGAGAATCTAAGTCTAATAACTGCAGAAAGCAGAAAGCAGCTACCACCCCTCAGGCTGAAGGATCAAAGAGAAAAGCTTCGAAATAGAATGGGCTTGCAGGGCTGACTCTCAGCTCCTAGGCGGAGTGGTGCTCAGCTGGTGCTTGTGTTTATGAACTTTGACAGAGGCAGTCTGAAGGATCAATCCCAGGCCCCTGAAGACAGGGTATGGCTGCTGCAGAAGACAAAACCTTCTTCTGCCACTATAGGGATGACATATTGTCACAGAAACCACCAACCACAGAAACCCTCAGAAAATAAACAAACAAACAACCCCAACCAACCTAGAAACAAACAGGAAGAAACAAGTCCCTTCCTTGCTCCAGTTTTGAAGCCTTTCTCTATCCACCCCTATTGGTAGAGTCTAATTGAAAGCCCGCTATCAAAGCAGAAATGTTTGCAAAGTCCCAGCCCCAGTATCACAAAGTGATGTATAGTCAGGTGAGTTTGGAGCTGAAATACAATACCCAATAATTTGCACATGTAATGTTTGCAATCAATGGTATTGGAGCAACAATATGTCCATGTTGTAAAATATGAACTTTAACCACTATTTCACACCATACATCAAATTATTTCAAGATGGAACAGAGACCTAAATGTGAAGGAAACCAAACTTCTAGAAGACAACAAGATATCTTTACAGGCAAATGTTTCTTAAACAATCACAAAAACCATTAACTACAAAAGTGATCAATAAAATATACTTCAATAAATTACAAACTTCTGTTTATAAAAAGCAGTTATTAAAAGGGTAAAAATATAAGCCACAGATTGGGGAAAATATTTGAAATACATATAAGTGATATGACAAAAATAATATAATTATAAAAAGGACATAATGAGAGATATAGTAGTTACCAGTTTGTAGAAATTCAGAAATTTCATTAGGCAAATATTGTCAAGTCCTCCAGTTCTAGAAGTGGGGACTGTCTTTGATTACACTCAGATTCAAAGGACTTATATCTTCAAGTCATTAAGATAAATAATTTAATTTAAAAATGTACATAGACTTGAAGAGGCAATCCACAAGATATACCATTAAAATGGCTTATAAATACAGACATCATTAATTATCAAAGAAATACAAATTAAAATTGCAATAAATACCACAGTTGACTAGAATTGCTAAAATTAGAAGACTGACATTAATAAGCATTAGCAAGGATGCAGAGCCACTGAAACTCTCTTATATTGATAGGGAGTGTAAATGGGAACAATCGTTCTGAAAAAAAAGCTAAACTAGAATTCTCTATGACACAAAGATTTCACTCCTGAGCAAATTCCTATTAGATACAAATGTTTATGTTCACCAAAAGACACATGCAAAAATGCTATGGTAACTTTATTTATAAGAGTAAAAAACTGTAAACAACATAAATTTTCCATCAACAGTGAAATGGATACGTTTTATTATATTTGTACAATGAAATACTGCTCATCAACAAAAGAACGATTCACTGATATAGAGAATAAATGGATTAAATTTACACATACAATGTTGAATGAAGTCAAATACAAAGAAGACATACTATATTGTTTTAGCTATATGTAATTCAATAATGGTTAAAATTAATGCATGGTGAGAGGTCAGAATAAATGCCTACTTATGAGAAGGAGATAATAGTTGAGAAGGAAACAAAGGAGCTTCCTGGGGTGCTGGAGATGTTCTATATCTTTTCTTTTTAGTATAAATCATACTTTAATAAACTATTTGCTTTATGTTTACAAATCCATTTAACAGTGAATTAAAAATTAATATTTATTTGGGGACTTACTGTTTGCCAGGATTCTTTTGTTTTATACATGTTAACTTATTTAACCCTTACAACAACCTCTCTTGAATATATAGATCAACATTTTTCATCAAAATTGAGAAGTTTTGACCATCGTTTTTTCACATTTTTTCTTCATTCTCTCTCTTTTCTCCTCTGATTGGACTTCCATTATGCACATATTAGTGTACTAGATGATGTCTAATAGGTCTTTATTATTCTATTTAGTTTCCTTCAATCTTTATTTCTACCTGTTCTTCAGATTCAATAATTTCTATTGATCTCTCTGCAAATTTATTGATTCTTTTTTTTTCATCTCAAATCTGTTTAGCTCCTCCAGTAATTATTTCAGTTATTGTGCTCTTTGTAGAATTTCATTTTGTTTTTGAAAAATAATTTTTATGTCTTTATTTAGAATATATGATAATTGATTCATTGTTACCATGCTTTAATTCCTTAAGCATAGTTTCCTTGATTCTTTGAACGTATTTAAAATAACTGTTTTTTAAAAAAAATTTTAATGTCGCCACATATTAGACCCCTTTTACCCTATCAATCTCCATCCTTCCTCCTCCCCCAACCCCACCTTCTGGTGAAAATAACTGTTTCGAAGTCTTTATCTGCTAAATCTAACCTCTGGGGACACCCAGAGACAGATTGTGTTAATCACCTGTTTTCCTGAATGAAAGTAACACTTTGTCTCATAAGTTTTTTATCGAAAAGTTGACATTTTAGATAATACATTGTATCTATGCTGGTGTCTCATATTTTTTCACCTGAAAATTGTTACTATTGCTGCTATACTTTTTGTCGTTGGTTTGTGAACAAAATTTACTAAAGTCACTGCTAAGGCTAAGTTTATGAAATCTCTCCCCCTTGTGGTGTGTGATCACTCATGTCTGGACAGTTTTTTTGTTTTTTTGTTTTCCTTATAGTCTGTTTTTATTTTTAACTCTGGCCTCCTAAGGGGGTTGCCTCTATGTTTACACATCTCAGCATCAGCCATCGATGGGTCAGAGCTCGTACTCAAACACCCTGAGATATAAGGCTTCTGTTATCTGCCGATGAATTCTTGATCGGTGTTCTATATCTTGATTTACACATGCATACACCTGATCTACCTAGGTGTATGCATGTGTAAAATACATTGAGATCTATTTTAACATTTGTGCACTTTGCTGTGGAAATTTGTATCTCAAAAAATTTAAATAAAAAAACTTTTATTGTTTAACTTGAAGGGGTGACAAACCAGCCTGAGGGCCAAATCTGGCTTTTTTTTTTTGGTAAATAAAGTATTATTGGAATATAATCATGCCCATTTACTTACATATGCCTTATAGTTACTTTCAAGCTATATAGCAGTTAAGTAGTTGCAGTGAAGATCATAGGGCCCGTAAAGTTGAAAATAATAACTCTTTGGCACCTTATAGGAAAAGTTTCTTGACCCTTGGGCTAAACCACTGAGATTTGGAGAAGCATAACCTAGCCTATCTTAAATGATTCAGTTTTGGAGAAGCATAACCTAGCCTACCTTAAATGATTCAGTTACTAGTTCCAGGAATGGAATAGCACAATAGTAAAAATAAAATAAAATGAGAATATTGGTTTGGGTTTTAGTGGTTAGTGACTAGGAAACTTATTGGAGGCTTTATATATGGTGATCTATTTTATGCACTGGCAAAATATTTGGTTTCCACAATAATTTGCAACACAGACAATGAACCTAATAAACTTGTAGTTCTAGGGGAAAGGTTGGAAACGCTCATAATGTGTGTTGGTTGCTGTTATCCACATTTGGCAGGCTGTTAAAGCTAAGATTCATAACCAGGAATAAAACAAAATAAAGAATCTAGAAATTCAGAGACCAGTAGTATTATAAAAGGCAACTGCTTCATAGTTCCAAGTATTAATAGTGAAAAATAAGATCTTGAAATCTTTGAAGGATAGAAGTTGACCAAAACCTAACCTTGCTGGTAAAGATCAAGCTAAGAGTATTTTATGGCTTTCATATTCATTATTAAAATTCCCGAATTAATATTTTTTTAGTAAAGATTCAATTAAAGGTGGAACACTTATTAGCTCACACTTGAAAAATATGTTAGAGCAAAAGAGATTTAAGAAAGTAACTTGCCTACCGAAGCCTGATGAGTGGAGTCTTGTAATTACAATTAAACCAAAAGAAATAGAGATCAGAGGGGAAGAAGGCAAAGGACTACTTCAATTGCAATCTGGGGACTGTTTCTTAAAAAGAAACTGTGAATGTAGGTTCTGGTACAAAAAGCTGACTAGTATTAATAGAAAAACAGTCTATGAATGTGTGAGACTGGAAATATTGAGATTTAAAATAAAGAGATTTTGTTCAAGACCTGAGTTTGAATTACCTATGGGGTCCTGAGTTTGAATTACCTATGGGGACAAAGTGGACCAAGAACATTGTTCAGTGCCAAAGTAGATCATAGTCCTTTATGTTTGTTTCAAATGCAGTTAAGGAGAATCATGTAAGGGGAAACCTCTGAGGGAGAAGAGCCAGGGACTGTGGAGAACAAGGAACCAGCATCCCCACCTATAGATTATATACATTGAACCTGATGCCACAATTGGAAATGACTTTTGAGTTTTCTTCTTTAGGGCAGAGTTAGATGTATTCTGCATGTGGGAAGAAAAGGGAACTGAATATTTGGTGACTATAGGAGAGGATGCTGGTAGATGCTATGCTGATGACCAAAATTTCTGGTTCTTTTTCTTCCATGCAAAAGGATGGCATAATAGGGCAAATAGGGATTCTCCATCAGTCTGGTCTCAGAATGAGAAGAAACTTAGGGCAGAACATAGCAGAGTTTCAGCAGGCTTAGCTGACCTGCAGTCATCAACGTATAATGTGATTAAGAAATAAATGCTGGTTGTTGTAAGTGAATGTAATTTTGAAATTTTTCGTGATGTTGTCAAAGCTGATGAACATAGTATGTACGATTTTTATTCTGAAATAAGTCCTTATGAAAGCAACTAATTAAAAAATGAAAGAGTATGTTTAATGAAAAATCGGATTCTGAATTTCTGTTTCACAAGGAAGTAGGTGATGAACATGTAACATGCACAAACTATTTTTTTTTTTTTTTTGATATTTACCAACTACCAGAGGGACCATGGTGGTATATATGATCACATGAAAATCAAAAGGCATACATCTCTGAAGAAACAGGTAGGAGATCTGTTTACATGTAACACTGTGCCATGGTCTGAATGTGTCCCCCTGAAATCCATATGTTGAAATACAATGCCCACTGTGATGTCATTTGGAGGTGGAGCCTTTGGGTAGTACCTTGGTTGTTAGAGTGGAGTCCTCATGAATGAGATTAGTGTTCTTATAAAGGGACCCCACAGAGCTCTCTAATCCTTTCCACCACATGAGGACACAGAAATTAGATAAGAAAAAACTCACATTTTTAATTGTACATGAATATATGTTATTTTACTTTTTAAGAAGAGTTATATTTTTGAGAATATTTTTGAATAGAACTACTTTAAATTTTAAATTTTCTTAATGACCCTTTTATTTCATGCTATACTGTATCCTGCTTGGAATATTAAATTATGCG
>NW_011888790.1:6192507-6224029 GCF_000151845.1 Pteropus vampyrus | reverse complement strand
TCTTTAATCCTATGTCCCAAGTGTCCAACCAGTAACACTTTCAGAGCATTATCAGAATCAGATCAAACACTTACCTTCTGGTTTTCTGCATAAAATCCAGCTCCAAAGAGATCTCCTTTATGAATCCTTTATAGGCTTTTTGCTCATCCCTTTCTCATTTTTGTAGATATTGCCTCATGTGCACTATATAGACCTATAATAGCTTTTACCTCATTCTAATGTATGATAGTAAAGAAAATCATTTACATGTCTCTGTCTCTGACTAATGAGATATTCAGAACTGTGAGATTAGGCATTTTATCTTATTCATCCTAATATTTTAAACACCCGGTATTTTATATAACAAATTATTGGTATCTAATAAATCCAGTATTTTGGAATACATAATGGAAGAGAGACAACAGAAAGACTATCCCATTAAGAAACAAAATCAACCAAAAAAACAAAACTGTCTCTCACTATAGTGTATTGTGTCTTTTATTCCTTCCCTTTGCTACCTTACATCAAAGCATTATTCAGCCACTTTGGGACTGCAGCACTCATGTCTTTCCTCCTTATAGTTTGTTTCCTTGATTTACATTAATTGTGCCTTTTCTAACCCTGCCTCCTCCCAATGCCCACTATTTATGCTCCCTCATGAAAAATAAAATTAAAAAATTCCTGATACACTAACATATTTTTTCCTCTTTCTTTAAAGTATACAAAATGCATCCTTCTTAAAATACAAAGTTATATAATTAGCCAAATACGTGAACAATGATACCTAGAAACCATAATTTCACATTAAAATCTTTTTTGAATATTACGCTCTTGCTGAATTACATGGTGAGAGTTTATTTGCTACCTCAGTGAGCAATTATCTTTCCAACATAGTCATTTTATGACTGTTTAGAATTATTTATAAAGCTCATTTACAGGTCAAGTAAAAATTTCCACAAACTGCCCTACCATGGTTCATTTATTACCATCCTCTAGGAACTTGACCCTTTGAAAGGGGATAAAAGGCTCAGGAAATAAGAATAATTCCATTTATTCCCTTAGTAATCTTATCAATGGGTGGAGTCAGATAAAAAGGAAATTTTTAAGAATTGAAACATTATGCGGTGACTCACAAAGGAAATCCAGGACTATGGGGATCATCTCAGACATAATTGTGAAGTCAGACATAGCTTTCTCCTGTACTGGTTACAATTTTTTTCCAATTTTATTGAGAAAGAATTGACATATATCAATCACTGTATAAGTTTAAAATGTATAGCATCATGGTTTGATTTACATATATTCTGAAAAGATTACCTACCACAATGGGTTTAGTTAACATCCATCGCCTCATATAGATGCAATAAAAAGAAGAGAAAAATTTCTCCTTGTGATGAGAGCTCTTAGGATCTACTCTCTTAACAACTTTGCTATATACCATACAGCAGTGTTAACTATACTCATCTTATACATTCTACCCCTACTACTTATTTATGTTATAACTGGAAGTTTGTATCTTTTGGTCATCTTCTTCCAATTCTCCCTCCCCTCACCTCTGATAACCACAAATCTGATCTCTTTTTCCATGAGTTCGGTAGAGTGATTTTTGTGGTTGTTGTTGTTTTTTAGATTCCACATGTAAGTGAGATCATACAGTATTTATCTTTCTCTTTCTGACTTATTTCACTTAGTTAAAATGACTTCAAGTTTCTTCCATGTTGTCACAAATGGTGGAATTTTCTCATTTTTTGTTTGTTTGTTTGTTTGTTTTTTAATGAAAGAATAATTTCCCATTGTACTATATATATCACAACTACTCTTATCTATTCATCCATCCATGGACACTTAGGTTGTTTATATATCTTGACTTTTGAAATAATGCTTCTATGAACAAAGGGCTGTGACTATCTTTTTGAGTTAGTGTTTGCATTTCCTTTGGATATATTCCTAGTAGTGGAATCGCTGAGTCATATGGTAGTTTTATTTTTCATTTTTTCAAAGAACCTCCATATTGTTCTCTATAACGACTGCACGACTTGGGTTACAATTTAATAGTATGTGTTCTAATGTAGGTCAAAAATACAGACTTTCCTCCTTCCAATCTATCTTTCACTTGGCTTTCAGAATGACCTAATTAACATTGTAAATATGACTACACTATTCCTTTGCTTTAAATCCTTCAACTGTTTTCCTCCTGATTGTTGTATACTTGACTTTTTAAATTCCTGTGGGTGTTTATCTCTGCAAAAAAAAAAAAAAAGTAAATGTTTAGTTACTTAGTCTGATGATCTTGTAAGAATCTATACAGAGGGGAGCATGTCTATTGCTTTTGCCTCCTGTGATGCCCCTTACTGACTAGCTTCCAGATATAGTGTCAGAAAACCAAAACTTCATAATAAAAAGAGAGAAATGCAAAAAGAAAGTAAAGTGGAAACTACCCAGGACTAAAAAAATAAACAAACAATAGAATATACAGATGTCAAATGATAATATACACCTGAAAATTATATAATTGTATTAACCAATGTTACCCCAATAAACTTAATTAAAAATTAAAAAAAAATAACAAAACAAAATTTTCACAAGAAATACTCAAGAGAACAATAAGCATATTCCTATATTGTATTCCAATTCCCTATCCTAAATTTATTTCACAAGGAATAAATAGAAATGGAGAAAACTAATGCCTAGTTGAACTCCTAAATTTTAGAAAATCTTTGGTTAGTGATATTTTTAAGAGGATCAGAGTCTTCTTCTGTGAGGTGTTGGCACATAGGACACTGCTACATTTGCAGCGGCAAAATTTGTTAGCAAAGCACTTTTTGGCAAGTAAATGTGTTCTTGTGTAAATTTATACAATGTAAACTAAAGCCATAGACACATCAGCAAGCAGGAATAATTAACATGGTGGTTAATTAGTATTCCAGTTGTACCACTTTTCTCACAATTATTTAGGCTTTGAAAATTTAATAGCACTTTCATGTCAACTCAAATACTTTCAATGGCTCCCTATTACTTTGAATTGAAGTCGGAACTCAGTCAGCATGAAAGATTTTTTATAATCTAGCTCCAAACTGCCTTTGGAGAGTGTCCCCTATCACTTTACACAATAAGTCAAGGCTAGCTGAAAGAATTTTCTGAAAATTCCTTCCTCTGTTTTTATTTTTTTGCTGTTGGAACTCTCCCTACCTAGCTAGTTCTTTTTCTTCTTATAGTCCATTAAAAATTCTTTTTAGATGTTGAAGAATTATCTTTTCATGGTTATGTAAGTGTTTAAATGTCCTTAATAGAACATTTGGAAAACAGAAAAGTAAAAAGAAGAAAGCAAAAGTTACCACAATCCCATTATCCAGTACAAACTATTCTAAACATTTTTGTGTATTTTCCTCATCTTTGTTTTCACATCTATCTTTCAGTAATTTTTATCATGCAGTATATATAATTTGGTATCTTGTTGTATTTTTTTCCTGCTAAAAACTATGTAGTTGGAAAATTCTAGCATCATTCAAGATAACTTGAAAACTTTATTTTAATGGGTACATCATTCTAATGAATGGGCACCCCTACTGTAGAATATATGGGCTGTTCCTAATTTGGGGGTTTCATAATTAAAGAATTCATGAAAATCGTGGAAGAGTATAATTGAAGAGTGTGAGTTTTGCAATCAGAAGGATCTGGGCTTCATTTTGGATTCTGTCTTTTATGAGTTATAAAATCTTGAGTTTATTCATTCTTTCATCTATTAATTCAGCAGATATTTATGGAAAACCCATTATAAGCCAGGCACTGATTTGGAGATGGTGAGACAGCATTAATAAGTCAGTTCCTCCTTGACCTTAGTAGAGAAGCATGACAATAAATAAATAAATAAATAAATAAATAAATAAATAAATAATATTGAGGAGTGACAAGTGCCATGATATAGAGTGAGATGACAGAGAACAAGGCAGACACCCCCAGCTCAATGAACTCTAGATGAGTAGAAACATTTTTATCTCATTTGTTGTATATCCTTGTGTCCAGTGAATCATTGTTGAATGATTGATTAACTTATATTATCAACTGGAACTTTTGTTTTAACTGTAAGTAACTCACTATCTAAAGTTACTATCTGTTAATAGATGGCAATGTATGAGTTTTCTAGAATAAGTATGCTTAAATTTAATAGAAATTTGCAGCAGAGTTGGCCTAATACAAATGATTTTTTCACTTTCTTTATATTCTGCTTTAAGAGAAAATTAATTACCTTATCTCCCAAAATTGTGTAACCAAAAATTGCATTATAAAAATAATATCAGTGGGAAAGAGGGTTTTGCAGTTATCATGTTTTCGAGTAATAGTAATAAAATTGTTTTTGTGCATATTTCAATGACATCAGCATATAAAAATCTCTGCCTGTTTTATAATTACTGACTAAAATTTATGAATGGTGGATCTAAATGGTGAAAACCAAACCTAAACTCTGTACTACTTATCTTTGTGCTCATCTAGACAGGAGCCTCTTAGAGTCCTCCGTCACTCTTGGCCTTGACTTCACCACTTAGCTTGCAGCACACTTTGGAGCAGTCTCGACTAAAGAAAAAGTAGTGCAGTGGTAAATAAAAGATACTAGCAGAGCAGGTCGTGTTTCTTAGGTTTTGTCATCTCTACTTTATTACTGTTCTCTAGGTGAAGCTACTGACTCAGTTGTGATCTGGCTAGGAACACAGTACAACACAAAATGGGTTCCTTAATTCATCAATCATGGCTTTTTCTGTTTGTGTTATGACTTTGAGCACACACCCACACTGCAAGGAAATCACTTACATTATAATTTATAAGGAAGACATAGAGCCTTATTTTAGTTATCACCCAAATAGGATAGAGAGCCCAAAGCCTTCGTTAGAGACCATAGCTTTCTCCTCGATTGTGGATGTTAGAACCTGTTTGACGTACATAACAGAGTAGTGTTTCTACATGGCGTACATGTGCCTCAGCTAGAAAGAGACATTGCTTGGATTCCTTTTATCCTCCTGTTGCTAAGTGAGGGCCCAAGCTGGAAAGCAGTCAGTCATGCATAATCAAGCTGAGAAATGTGTGCTGTGCTCTCAAAGTGAGTTCTGTCTGTCTGGTAGCAGAGGAAGTCATACGCAGTCTCCTTCAAATACTGGGAGGTCACTAAGTGGGATGGTGCCAGAGTAATTCATCCAAACATGGCTCAGAGAAATGATGTTTTTAAAACAGTAGGCATACCATTCTGTCGGTCTGAAATAAAGGCAATAATAAAAGCAAGTGTCCAATGGTTTCAATTGTCCTGCTTCTCAAACTTGTGGCGTGTTTTGTCCATGGACTTGATTTAATTTTAATGATATTCTCCAGAGGCAGCCAAAATGTTCTTTTAAAAACGTTAATCAGATCATGTCATTCCTCTACTTAACCCATTCTCTACTCTGCTTAACCCACTTCTTCAGATGGCTTTCCATTGCACTTGGAATAAAATCCAAAGTCCTTCAAGGTTCTGCATGACCTGGCTCCTACATTCTATCCAATATCACCTGTGACTTTTGATAACTATCCTACAGCCATACGGGGCATTTTTTCCTGAGTCCTCAGTGCCTAGGATAGTCCCAGGACATAGCTGGTATTCAGTGTATATTTATTGAGTGATCGAATGAATGGCTCAGAGCAGCTGTTATCAAACCTGACTGCACATCTGAACCACCTAGAGAGCTTTTAAAAATAAAAATATCTGATACCCACTCCTAGAGTTTCTGATTTGATTTCTGCTAAGGAGTGAAGCATTGATTCTAATGTGCAGGTAGAGTTAAGAAACTATGACCTGGAGGAAAGGATAATCTTTAATAAGCTACTTACGTGGGTTGTTCAGACCCCTGAGCTCTCCCCATTATATGCTGTCACTATCATATGATTCCATATATTCTCAAAAGGTAAATCTTTTCCTATTTATTATTTCAAGACCCTGTTAGATTTCAAATTACTGATAGATACTGGCTGTTGGGACACAATGGTTTAATTGATTTAATTTTGTTTGCTCTGTGCTAGAATCACTAAGTTGGTTTCCTGGAAATTTCTGACATGGAAAAGGAAGGGGCATTTAAATCTGTTTCATATCCTACAGCTTTGCTGATTAAAAATATCTGGGTCTCAGCCAAAGATGTTGTCATGTTGGCTACATGACTGTTACAAACAAGCTCCAGCATCCAGGCAGATCTGAAGTTCAAAGCTTATTTAGACTGGGAACATTTATTAAAGAAAATGTCATTTGCCCTCAGAATAATGGCTTGTAACTCTTCCAGCATTATTTTTCACCTAGTCGGATTTGTTTTCTACAGTGCAAACTCCAAGGAAGAAATCTGGAAATTTTGGCCTGTTATATACACAGAGACCAGATGGCCGACAGGTACTAAGCTGATTTTTGTAGTGGGGTACGCTGAATGGAAAAGACAAGTCTCTTTAAGAATACAATAAATTTCCCAAATGGTCTGTGTGAAATGTTTAAAGGTTGAAGATAAAGGTTTGGGGTTACGTTGTACTTAATATGAAAGGGGGATAAATAGAGCCAGGTGAGCTGCTATTTCAGAATTGAGTAGAATTGTTTTCTGAACTGCACATTATAAAAGAGACTGGTTGAAATCTGGAAGCAGTACATTATGGTAGAGTCTATATTGGTAGCACACACACACGCTATCTACTTACACGGATCCTTTGAAGGGGGAAGCTGAGGTCTCAATTAGAGAGGGTCAATCCTTAAAAGATTCTTTCCCCATTGGAAATGGGGAAATAGTTCCTCTTCTAGATAGGAAACCATTAAAATAACATGAATTTTCTTTTTTTATTCCCTTTTCACACTCAAAATGCTAGTTCCACTGTGTGTTACATGCCATTGAGGTGGCTCTGACTCCTGGCGACTGAATTCATGATGGCCGCACTGTCCTGTCCTCAACAGTCCTGCTCAGATTCTGTAGACTTCTGCCTATGGCTTCTTTTATGGAGTCAATCCATCTTGTATTTGGTCTTCCTTTTTTTCTTCTACCTTCTATTTGTTTTCCAGCATTATTGTCTTTTCCAAAGAACTCTGCCTTCTCAGGATGTCTGAAGTAGGACAGCTTCAGTTTTGTCATTTTTGCCTCTAGCGATTGTTTCGGGTCTAGAATCCATTAACCTCGACTCTCAAATCCAAGAAGTTCTCGAAAGTGATTTTTTTTTTCCTCATAATTCATTTGAGGACAAAACTTTTCCTGAATGTATGTGAGGCTATTAGTAATCTTTATTTATCCCACTGAGTGTGAATATTCATTTGTTTTATTGCAGATATAATCACATGTCTGATTGAGTTTCCTCAGACTTACCTGAGGATGAGCATGCTTCATGATATTCAGTATATGAGCCTTATTACTGTTCCAAAATCTAAAAAATCTGAACTCCAAAGTACATCTGGCTTAGGTTAGGAATACGCCTACTTGAACTTGTCAATTTGCATGAGTTAAAACACTCATTAGGACTGATGAATCGATGATTCCATACCACGTACTTTCATTTGCATCATGCCAAAATGTGGTGATAACTCTGGCTGTTTTTAAGGGAACATACCTCTGAAATAGTGAGAGAGAGTAGCAAAACTCTTTCACATGTTAAATGGTTCTTTACTCACAAAATAGTAAGCAACATGTAGTAATATACATTGATGGTTCTTTTTAACACTATCGGGCTGCTAACGGTGGAGTTTAACATGAAGTTTTTATCTTTAAAAAAATTATTATTTTTTTGGCAGCCTTCAAGCCGAATCCTGAGTGATGATTATGATAAGATTTATGTAAACATCCCAAAGATAAAAGAATTGGTCAATTGAATGGGGTTTGAGCTGGGCTTGGGTAATTATTCTGGACTGATATGTAACAGATTTATTTGGACTAGATTTATAAGTTCCTTTCCTATGAAGTGGTCAAAGCTGGAAAAAATGAGTTGATTGCTTTGACTTTGCCTATTTGGAGTCAGACAAATTTATATGCCTGAAAACAATTAATGAGGTTTATTTTCACCTCAATTCAGAGGACTTAATATAAAGAACACGCATGTGCGCGCGCGCACACACACACACACACACACACACACACACACACTCATTTACATGAATACGATTTTTTAATGTATTTACTGAGTTCAGTTGTAACATCTGGGACAGAAACAAACACAGCGATTTTTTTATTATGGTTCATTGGTTGGTTAGATTATTGGTAGTTGGTGGTTGACCACTATGGACGATAGATCCCAAAGAATCTAAGTAGGGAATTGCAATTTATAATTAGAAGATTATTGGGTTTCAGACCTCCTCATGGTTTATTTATAGTTAGGATGTTCATTATAAAACATTTTTTCATGCAAAATGTTGAAAACTACAGTAAGCTTACAGATGATATAGATTTCTTTCCCTATACCCCAACTGTAACCTTGCAAAGCATTGCCTTGAATTACTTCTTTGGATGAAGAAGTGTCCTAACAACTTTTGAGCTGGAAAGATTTGGGGGATCATCTACCCACCCTCACATTTTATAGGTGAGGAAATAAAGTGTTTTAATTTTGCCTGTTATAAGTTGAGATGATAAATTCCCAGCAAATGAAATGAATTTAGTTGTAACTGTATGTTTTTCTAGTCATTTGAAATATACCCTAGAAAACTCTGTTTTCAGGCATTATGGAGGAGGAAGACTTTGTAGTTAATTAAATTTTTTTATGGGAAAGTTTCACTAGAATACATTAATTATTAAAGTATGCAGATTATAATTTCATCATTTTAAAGAATGCAGAAGTCTCTCTAGGTCCATGTTTGGTGTATGTATTTTGCCAAGTCCTTTGACTTACATAATCTCTTTTAATGTTCCCCAAACCTTTAGAAGTGAATAATACAGACATTATTGTTGTCTGTATTTTGCAGATGAGATAACTGTGCTTCAGTAAAGCTGATTGACTTGACTAAGTAGTTAGTTGAGAGTTGAATTTGAACTCAATTTTCTTTTTCTGAATCCTGTAAACTTTTCACTATACTATTCTTTTGAGTGACAAATGAGTTGAGTAATAAAACATTCTAGTTTTAGATTCATTGGACGTTGACTTCTTCTCTCAACTTTATATGCATATAAGGATTCAGAAGGCTTATGGCCCACTCCCAAACCTATCTCAGCCTTGTTTAAGACTGTGATCAGTCTTGGCAACAAGAAACCAAAGAGAATCTATTTGAGCTTTCTCAACTTTAGTCCTCCTATGTTACAGTTGACTATTAACTGAACTACAGACTTTATTTGGATTTCATCAATTTTTCCACTGTCTTTTTTCTGTTCTAGGATTTAATCCAGGATCCCACGTTGCATTTATTATTTATGTCTTCTTAGTCTCTTCTAATCTGTGATAATTTCTCAGTATTTCCTTGCCTTTTATGACCACGAAACATTTGAAGAGTACTCTGTAAAACATCCCTCAGTTTGGGTGTGACTGATGTTTTCTCATGTTAGACTCGGGTAACATATTTTGGGGAAAAACAGCATAGAAATGAAGTGTCCTTTTCATATCAGGGGGTACATGATAACAACGTGGCTCATTGCTGGTGATGTTAATCTCAATCTCGTGTCAGGGCTGGTTAAAATTATATTTGCTATGTTTCTCCACTGTAAAGTTTCTATTTCTCTTTCCCCTTATCATACTCTATTTTTGGAAGCAAGTCACTAAGTTCAGCCTTCTCTTAAAGAGAGAGAAATGAAGCTCTACCTTCTAAAGGAAAGAGTATCGAAAAACTCATGAATGTATGGTAAAACTACCACAGTAAGTAATATATATTTATTCAAGCATCTTGTTTCTTCTAAAAGTTTCACTCACTAATTTTAGCATTCATCCATGAATTAGGCCTGCAGTAATTATTTTGCATTTTTCTGTGGGAAAGATTTGTCTTCTTTTTATTTAATCAATCATTTTTATCAGTATAGACTTGCAGATATTTATTTTCTTCTTTAGCTTATTATTCAATCTCATCATTATTTATTTCATTGCTCAAATTGTTCTACCTTTGGCCATTGAGAGCTATTAGAATGCGGTGTTTAGCTACAGTTCTTTTTATCTTTACTCTCACAGTTTCCTGACAATATTTTAGAGTTCAGTTTTCTCCTTGTCTCATCCTTCCTGGGTCCACTGACTGCTTTTGTTAAATGTGCCTTCTTTTCTGGGAACGACATTCTAGGCGTCTCTGGCCTTAATCATGGAATCCATTGCCTGTGCTGGTCCTTAGCTCTGATGCCAGACTCCTGTTCCTCTTGAATCAAGAGGCCTTGTCCCTTCACTTCATAAGTTACATAAATATCTAATCACTGTATTATACACCTGAAACTAATGTAATATCGTATGTTAACTGTAATTGAAAAAAAAAATTTAGAAAAAGAGAGGCCTCATCCCTGGTATGGCTGAGGAGGAGAACTGTTCCTGTGGTCCTGCCTTACCACTGCTCCATTGTCCATGGTTGAGATATTTACAGGAGATTGTTTCCTAGATAACAGAAACCTAGCCTTGAAAATGTAAAATCTTTACATTTTAGATTATTTTCATGAAAATAGTTCTAAAAGATATCAGAAATTTCCCAAAGCAAAAAGAACCTGGTAGATTTTTTTTTTTTTAACATCTCCAGGTAGCATTAAGAACATTTTCTTGTCTACAGCCATGCCACCCTGAACATGCCCAATCTCATCTGATCTCGAAAGCTAAGCAGTGTCAGGGCTGGTTAGTACTTGGATGAGAGACAACCTAGGAATACCAGGTGCTGTAGGTGTTAAAAAAAAAAAAAAGAACATTTTCTTTAAAATTCAATTTTTTATGAAGTGATGGACTCAAGAACTCAGGAATTGAATGAGAGCACAGGATTAGAAACCCAAAAGTTTGGGGGCTTTTATCTAGGTCCTCTAGGGCAAATCCTTGAGGCCCTCTGTCTTTCCTTTTCTCCTTATATTTAAACTTGGCATGACAGCTTTTTTCAGAACTTTCAGGTATGACTATTTCTTTTTTATTTTAACTTCAAGGGCAACAGATGGTTTATATCCTTTCAAACTTACTGACGGAAACACTTTACTATATATAAAGAGACTAAGTGGAACATCTGGGATCTCAGGGAGAGCTACTTTTTCCAAATTTTCTGTCCTTTGCGTTACTCTAAACAGGGACAAAAATATATATTCTTACATACATTACTAAAATATTGGAAGAATAAAATAACTAAACTTTGAAAAATTTGAAAGGAAGGTACCATTATATCCAAGATGGTGACATATTTCCTCTACATCCATAAAGTATTCTTTGAAGACAGTGAAGACCTTTTGGCATGTTGGCTCCCTAACCTGTGTGGCAGGAGAAGAAACAAGTTTCATATGATGATGTAGGAAAAGTAAGTAAATGAAAATGAAATCTCACTTAGACAGAACCATACTTATAAACTTTGCAATCTTTGTTTACATATTTTTGTAGTCCTTGACTTTTACATTCCAGATTCTACACAAAGAAGCAAAGAGAAAAAGAAAAGGAAAAGAGAGAGAGGGGAGGAGAGAAAAAGAGAGAGAATGCTGTGAGGAAAAACTGCTCAAGAAAAAAATTTTAAGCTCAATTATGTAGGCTCACGAGGTTTATATCATTTCTACATGCTTTGAATAAGTATCTAAATTGAAACAGAGCTAGAAATCGTTTGATGTTTATCCATCACTAAATTTAACCTGTTTTTTTTTTTTTTTTTTTTTTTTTTTGCAGTATGCATGTTGCCATGTTGCTTTACCAGTAATTTGCATCCCTGGAGACAGCTTTTCATTTTTAGGATTTCTTCTCCTGTGGTTAGGAAAACAAATGTTGCTCTGTTGTATGAAGAGTTCTGTGGAATTTAAGACCCATGAATGTGACAGACCAGGGCACAAAAGACTTTGAAGGAGTATTTTTTTTTTTTTAATCTGCACTACAAAAACATTTTATTTCATTCCTTAACTTCAAATGAGATGATTTCAAAAATCAGTTTCTCAAAATATGTCAAATTAGATGGCATTCAGTATGGTGTTAGATAGAAGGTAAACATAGAAATGCACATTTCCGGGGGAAAAAAAAACGGAATAATCGTGAACTGGCTGTATTATTTTGGTTAGGTTTACTAACAAGTAAACATTCTATACCATATCTTCTGCAGAGACTGCATTGCTCTAACCATCACAAAACACTTCTTGTCTATGAGGCAGTTGAACATGGATTTGAAGACAGGATCCAGAGGAATATGTTTCCTATAACCTCACCCAGTCTGACTTGGAATTTTGTCTTCTATGATTTGCCTAGAACCTTGACCTTTAGGCAGCTCTGCAAGACCTTTTCCTACACAGGTGTAATAATGGAGGAGATAGGCAGTTGTTTTAAATAATTCAATAGTGTTTTACATAGTTAATTATCATTAAACCTGACTGTTTCTTCATTAACATTTTTTTTTGTAGCCTGAACCTAGTTAAAGTCCAGAAGACACTTTTATAAACCCACATCCCTTCTCTTCCAGTTCTCCATCTGGACTCATTAACTGGTTCACTATGGGTCACTTGCAGAACAGCAAATGATAAAGTTTTTAAGGACAGCTGGCTTTATTTTTAGTGGGATAGAAGCTAAACTTTGATCAATTAAATAGTTATAAAAGAAAAAAAAACACATAAGTTTCTTTCATTTACCAGCTTTTTCAGTGAGGAAGAAATACAAGCAAAATCATGTCTAAATTCTTTCTTTTTTAATGTGGGAAAGTGCAGAGATTATGACCTTGAACCACGGAAATTAGAAAATCTTTTCTTTATATATTCTTAGATTTTACATAGTGGTTGAGCTCATAAGACACATGCAAGTTCATGGCTCTTGATTGCGAAGGTATGCAAGGAACTTGAAAGAAACAGAGCAGGTAAGCTGGAGTTTGGATAACGTAGAAAAGGTACTGGAAGATCCTGGTATTTAAGGCCCAGGAACTTTTTGATCTGGGGACCGGGCCTCATGTACTTCTTCCAAACTCTTTACTCCTTCTTTACCTCTGTCCCATTTCTCCTTCTCCTAGAGCCCAGTTTCAGCATTGTAACTTGATGTGATGCTTCCACTATGAGTGTCATTGTTCTAATCAGTGAACACCTGATCTTGTTTGTTTTTCTGAAAGTCCTGCCCTGAAAGTCACTTGTCAAAAGGACTATATAATTTCAATCTTGCTTCCTGCCTCTGCTAACCATATCGTCTGGAGTTTTTAATACTAGCAACTTCACCCAGACTTTAATTCCTGAATATATGCTCTACTTGCCAATTTAACTTTGATTTTCTTTAGGGCTACCCCTCAATGATTAGTCTGGCTAGAGGGGCTCAGGAAGAAGAGCTATAATCCAGTTGCTATGGATGAACACTCTCCATCTGAAGACACTCTCTTCTTCTCTGAGAGCTGCAGGTTGGGAGGTAGGATTTGGAGTCTGCATGAGCTGCCCTCACAGTCCCAGAAGCCTCTTAAGGTCTGCTCACAATTTTGGCTCTCCTTGCCCATGGGAAGAACTGGACTCTCTTAGAAATAGTTTAATTAAATGGATGACTTCTATTTTCGATCCTCCTATGTTTAAGCATTCACTTTTTTAAAAGCAGTAAGGGCTGATCCGGATGATGTCTTTACACCTTTTTCTTCTTATTGAGTTTATAATTCTCCTCCTTAAGCACGTAGTGTTAATAGAAGGCTTCACTGTGATTCATCAATGATTGATGTATTTATTGAGCACTAATAAATATTTTGTTTGTAATACAAAGCACTATGACAAGTCTAGTGGGAGAAGGAAGACGTTAACTCAGAAGTAAAAATGTACCTTGGCACTTCCTGTTCTCAAAATGCTTAGCTTCTAGTTGAGAAGATAGCTTAGGTAGAATGAGCTAAGAACTGCACAAATTTTACCAATTAAAAATGAAGCTGAAGTTTGGAAAAGGGAGAGCAGCTTGTTTTGGCTAGCATGCTCCAGAAGTTCTTCATAAAGGAGTTTGGAAATTAAATTGGGCATTGAAGAATGTGGAGGGTTCCAACAAGAGGAGAGAGGTTTGTAAAAGTGCATCTATTAGGTGTGGTTTCTCTGTCCATTGTCCATTTTCCTATGTTTCTACTTTATATCCATCATACATTGCATTATTGTAGGTTAATTTTGATCATAGTTTCCAAGAGGTAAAAAATAAATTTTCTTTTACTCTTTTGATAAGCACAACATATATTTCTAGCTTTCCTGTAAAATAATTAAAATTAGAGTTCTGGGGTTTGTACTATTTTAACTTTTTATTTTAATTTAAAAAAGAATTAACACATTTCATTATAGAAATTTTACGAAGTACAGAAAACTTACAAAGAGAAAAATAAAAATATCTATAATCTCACCATTTAGAGATAAGAAAAAAAATTTTGGTAGTTGCCCAGGTCATACACAATTAGGGAGACTGTGCATATTATAGCTCCAGACTACAAATGTCAATGGTACTTCTGGGATGCACTTAGTAGTGGTGCTGACACTCATAATTAGAACATATCAAGCATATTCTTATATAACCTCTTTACATTTGTTAATATTTCAAGCATTTTATATATAATACATATTTATCTCAAATATATTTTTAAATAGTAAATGATATTTTGTTTTTAATGTATCACGATTTTAAACAAATTCTCTACATTTGGAATTTTAAAAAAATTTTAAATTTAAATTAATGTCTTAATGAACATCCTCATAGGTATATATTTTAACTTTATCATAATTTGATTTTTCTTGGGTTAAATTCCTAGAAAGAGATTTGATGGGGAAAACAATCTGAACACTTATAAAAATTATTGAAGTATAACATTCTGACATAAGTGGACAAATCATTAGTATATAGCTTACCGAAGCAGAACCTAGAACAAGAAACAATTTATATGGAACCCCATACCCACCCATTCCTTGTTTCTCTTTAGTCATGGTTCTCCAAGGGTAACCACTGCTTGACTTATAGTACCGTGTACTATTTTGTCAACTTTCGTACTTTATATAAATGGAATCATATAGTGCTTATTGTTTGTGAGGTTCATGCAGATTATGGTATATGGTTGGGGATTGTTTGTTCCATTACTGATATAATTCCACTGTGAGACTATACCACAATTTATCTGCCCATTCTACTGTTGAAAACATTTGGATAATTTTTAGTTTTAAACTACTACAAATGATACTGCTAAGAACATTCTTGTACCTGTCTTTTGGTGAACATATGTATGAATTTCTGTTAGGCATACGCCTCGGTAGGAAGTTGTTGGGTTGTAGGAAACAAACACACATATCCAGCTTCAGAAAACTGCAAAACTGTTTTATAAAGTGGTTTTATCTATTTACCATCCCACCAGCAATGAGAGAGTTCTGGTTGTTTCACATCGTTGCAATATTTGTAGTCTCTGTCTTAGACTGGTGAACACACACTGATATTTCATTGCAGTTTTTATTCATTTTTTTTTTTTTCTGATGGCCAACTTAGGCGCTTTTTCATATGTTTATAGTTATTGGTCATTTGCAAATCCTCTTTTTTGAAATGTAAGTTCAAGTCTTTTGGCATTTTCTAATGAGTTATCTTTTTATTGTTGGTTTGTAAGAGGGATCTAAACACTTTGTTTAAAGACCTTCTTCGAAATTTTGGTGGCAAATACATACATTTAATCTACTGAGCCCTAGAGAGAAGAGATAGTCCTTGGAATTCACATAAGTATAAAGAAAATCTGACGTGTGAAGAAAACCAGAAGTATTTACTTAGACTTTAGAGTGTATTTTCATTCTGCTAAGGCATTTAAAAATAACACTTTCTATAAAATTCCTAATGTCTCATAATGCATGACACAAAGTAGAAATATATAGATGTTTATCCTGACATTTTATTTAAAAGTGTTTTTAAAAAGTCAAATTGTGTGAATGCTCCAGTATGGCAATCTGGAAATAAAATGATAAGGAAACAATTTTAAATTCTGTAAAAAAGAAATGAAGAAAAAATTATGCTAAAAATGTTCGAGTTTCAATATGTATCTCTATTTAGATGGTGATGATATATCCAGGGATATATAGCAGATGTGCTGGCCCGTTTCCAAACCCTGCTCGGAGGTTTTGAATCAAGGAAGACCGTTGCATTATGTGTGAAATGCCACTTTAGTTCAGAGTCAGCCAGTAAATTGGTAATACCAACTTCATAGTCTTTTCAGACTGATTAGAGGGAAAAGCATTTCCAGGTGCAAATATCCACACGTTTAAATCATTTTTAGAAAAAAAACATGAGCAGGAAACATCATATGATCCATCTCTGGTGTCTTCTAGATACTGTAGGCTTAATAATTTTATATTTCTAAAATTAGGTGGGTTTAAAGGTCATAATATTCCTCTCTCTCAAGGAAAATAAGAACCCTCTGCCAGTTTTTATTGACACTACATTAAATTCTGTGGGTAAAAAGAGTTGAAGTTGAGAGTTAAGAGTGAAATCTCATTAGTCCATTTGGGCTTTCTTCCAAAATATCATTACAAATCGTACAACTTTCATCAATTTTGGATTGGACAAACTACTCTTGAAGGTTCTGTCCATTACTTTCTTAGCTGTGGAAGGAACATCATCCTCAAATATTTAGCACAATGTATGTGTGAGCTTGTCTTATACAGTTTTGAAACACGAAAAGATATTCTGTAGAGATAAGACTAGAGAGCTTCACAATGTGTGCTCAATCTTTGCGCATCTGGCTTTACTCTCAGAGTCTTTTTCTTTCTTGTGTGGCAGAGCAGTTTTTACTGGTTGGTGGGAAGGTCAATAAAAGAACAATATTTTAATGTGATAATAAAAGGCGAAAAAGAGGACATATAAACAAATAATGAAGAAACAAATGTTTTCTTTTCTGTTAAGAATTTACTGATGAAATCACAGATTTCACCCAGGTAATCAATACCTTATAAAATCATTTCTCTGAAATTTTACCTAAGTTCACACAGAAAACTTTTTAAACACACACCAAAGCACAAAACTTCGGCCACCACCAATCCCATAGGGTAGAAAATTTGGGGAAACTATTAAGGAAATTTTGGTTGACTTGACTGGAAGAACAGCTGCTCTTTATGTATCTCATCAACTCATATGATTTCATCAGCAAGTGCTGTCTTTCTTTCTTCTGTGGACTTTTGACCTATGATGATCGTCAATTTAAGATCAAGGCACATGACTCAGCATCATTGTTCTGGGATTTATTATACAGAGAAAATAAATCAACTAATGAGAAGTGAGATCCAAATTAACAAAGAACATCATGTAGAAGAGATCAGTAGGGTGTTTATGTGATTGAACTAGGGCTAAAATAATTTATAAGGGAAATGTGTAAAATTGTTGTCATGTATTTTAGGCTTTTGTGTTGGAATCGAAGTATCATAACTTTTAAGTTTTATAAACAAAGAAGCAAAACATCATAGTATTATATGCTATTTTCCTTCGTGTGCTCAATAAACATAAATATTTTTCCTGACATTTTTTCATAATATTTTATAAGGGAATACTCTACATCATGATATCATTTTTCATTAGTGGTTTGTAGAAATATCATTACTTTTAATCATGCCTCATGCTTTTCTCAGGCATGAAGTTCAATCTCTACATATAATGGCTATAAAAAGAAGATGGATCAAAAAGACCATTACTGACTATACTTGAAAATGAACTCTTTATATAGAAAAAAAAAAAAAGTAAAAAGAAGAAATGCAAAATTGTGAGGGAATAGTTTACTTGAAGCTTACCATTTTAATCATGTCTCCCATCTGCAATGCTCCCTGCAAGGAGATCTATTCAGACAATTTTTAATTAGGTTTTAGGCGCTTCATAAAGTAAGCTTTAAGGTAACCACAGGATTAGAGAAGCTAGATTTGACCATAATTCTGAGAAAATACTAACTTTAGATCTTTGTGCTCAGAAAGCTTCAGACAAGATTGTCTCTGAAGCATAGAAGTACTACACCAGAGTTATCCTGTTTAAAAATGGATAGAACTCATGTCACTCTCCTGCTAAAAACATTTACTTGCTTTCTCTTTATCTTTGGGACTAAACCCAAACTCCTTAGCCTGACATGCAAGAGCTTCTATAGTCTACATTTTCATTCTTATTTCCTATTATTATTCATTCTTAAAATATGGTCCTTGGATCATCTGAACCAAAATAAAAACAAATGCCTATTAAACTGAGACTCAAGCTCTCCAAATAAGTCTCGTACAAATACATTGAATGCTGAGATTCCTTATTCTACATGAGCCCTCTGCACAAGCAAAAGTGATGTCCCCAACATGCTTTATTAGGTATTATTTTTGGGCTCTGGCTCATAACATTCTTGGCAAGTCCTTTCTTTCTATTTTATTCATCAGTCAAGACTCAGCTCAGTTCTAATCTCCTTCATGAAACCATCCTGCGTGGTTTCTTCGGAGCCTTATTTTTTCCATACATAAAAGAGAATAGAACTAAAATAAAAATGAAAAGATTATTGTGAAGTAATGCTGTTACTATGACTAAAACCTGAATTCCAGAGCTCAGGGATGGTACTACCAGTGTGATATGAGATTAGAATCCAGGCTTGTGTAATTTCAAAGGAATCCATGCTCTTGTATGCTGTGTTACTGGAAACATAAATGTGTTGAATGATTGAGCTGCTGAATGATAAGCTTTCCATCCATTTTATTCCAGCCAGAGAAGCTCCAAATAGTGGGACTTGAGGACAATCAGTGAACTCCTAATTTTTGTTAAATAGGAGTCAAGTGGAAAATTTTTAAATAAAATTTCTGAGAAGGTTAGTATATTAAAAGATTGGTCTTCCGATGCTGCAGAAAATATTGGTCTTCCAGAATTTTCCGGAGTTTGTTCCCCTGATTATATTTTCAAACTCTAGGATAACTCTGGACCGCCCCCTACCTTCCCCCAAGTATGTTTAGATTTGTGTGAGCTTATGTAGATTTATATAGACCTGAGCCAGCATCTGGTCCAGAGAAGGGAGAAATAGGTGGAATTCAGACTCTCCTCACATGTTTCCATATCTGTCTAGCCCAATGGTCCCCAACATTTTTGGCACCAGGGGCTGGTGCTCCTTTGAGAATCTAATGCCTGATGATCTGAGGTGGTGCTGAGGCAGTGATGCTAGCTCTAGGGAGCAGCTGCAAATACAGATGAAGCTTCACTAGCTTGCCTGCAGCTCATCTCCTGCTGTGAGGCCTAGTTCCTAACAGGCAATGGGACAGGTCCTAGTCTGCAGCCTGGGGTTTGGGGACTCTTGGTCTAGACTACCTAAAGCAAAAGGAGGTAGAGGAAAGGCTCTAAAATAAAGCTTGTTCTAGAGGAGGTCTACAATAAATAAGGGCCCTTTACCAGAAAGCAATGAACAACAATTAACAAACACATATATAACTGTCAAGGAGAGGGTAAGAACATTTAGACTTGATTGATAATGGACTTGCTTAGGCTGTGGGAAACTTTATAATCCCAAATTTCTAAGCCATTTTATTTACCCCCACACAGCTTTTTGTTAATGAGTGTTTGGTTCTGCACTGTTATCTCTGCATCATCTCTTAGCTTACTCCCTTCTCAGACAAAAAGACATTTCTGAGGAGCTTTTGCATTTCTTTCTACTGGTTCTTTCAGTGTACTTTATTAATAGCCTCACTTTATTGTCACTTTAATTTGAAAATGAAAATACAAAGCAAAAACCATTTGGATGAGGAAATTTACAATTAAAATTCTTAGCGTGAAAACTTTAATTCACAGGAAATAGGGAAGAGAGGGATCAAGCATTTACTTACCAGCAAATTCAGTTTTAAAAATGGGAAAAAGGCTATATGTAGTAATCACATGTGGAAAGCACCTGAACTCAACCCCTTGGAGTCTGAGAGTACTCTAGATGGTAACTGAATGTTGGGAAATATAATTGCCAAGGAAAACTTTGTACTCACTCTTGCAGGGGAAACAGAGCTTTACTGACAAAAGATCAAAGGACCGTAGGCCATTACATACTCAAAGGTATTAACCAGTTTACAGTTTTCAAATTCTAAAGAGAAAGGGGACAGTCAAGCCAATGAGGAAAGAGCAAATTAAATAGAGGTGGGGATCATGTCAACAGACAAACACGTTGTCCATAGTCAAACCATTTGACACAAACATCTTCTTGGCCTTCTGGATGTAGAAAATGTGAATTCATTTAATGAGATACAGGTTTGTCTGAACCTTGGCTTTTCCTATTATAAAATAGAAAGAGACGCTCAGAGCTGGAAGAACCTTCAGGCTTATTGGAACTATTCTATTTTTCCCCTCCTTTTCCACCTTAACATCTCTCATTTAGTGTGTTATAGTTTTCAATTTCTAAAATTTCTAAGTTTTTATTTTTTTCTTCAAATCATTTATCTTCTTCAATTCTGTAATCAGATAGACAAGTTTAATCTTTGTTGTGGATGGAATGCTCGTATCCCCTTCAAAATTCACGTTAAAGCCCTAACCCCTAGTGTGGCTGTATTTGGAGATGAGGCCTCCAGGGAAGTACTTAAGGTTAACTGAGGTCATGAGAGTGGGATTCTGATCCAATAGGATTAGTGTCCTTATATAAGGAGGCGCGGAGAGCTAGTCTCATCTGTTTCCTCTCCTCTTCTCTCCTCTCTCCTTTTCTCCCCTCCCCTCCCCTCTTCTCCTTCCCTCTCTCTCTGTCCCTCTCTCTCCCCATCTCATGCATGTGCACACACACACAGAGGAAAGGCATGTGAGGATATGAGATGGCAGCCATCATAAGCGAGGAAGAGAGGTTTCATCAGAAATCAATTTAAAAAAATTAAAAATCATCATCACACGGGAGAAGCTTATGAATGGAGTAAGATTGGCCATGGGTTGATGGTTATTAGGGCTCAGTGAGGAGTACATGAGAGAGCATTCTACTGTTTAATCTACTTTAGAAATTGTTTAGTCTAAATTTGAAATTTTCCATAATAAAATAACTTTTTTAAGTGAAAAAAAAATCAATAGATAGCTGGAAACTTGATCTTGGACTTCCATCCTCCAAACTGTGAGAAAATGAATTTCTATTATTTAAGACACTTGATATGGTATTTCGTTATGGTAGCCAAAGCTGATCAATTGCAATCTTGTTTCTCTTATGATCTGTGGGATCTGTTCAAGCTCTCTGAGTCATGGTTTTGTTAACTGTGAAAATAGTCTAATGATATCTAACTCTGAGGACAGTTGTAAGGATTAAATGGTAAAAAATACATATAAAAGTTACTTTTATATAACAGAGGCACAATAAAATTGACCTTTCCCTTCCCTCCCCTATGGTTGCCCATCTCTAGAAATGAGGGCCCACTACACTCTCAGACAGCTAATTTCATTTTTCAATACTTCCGACTTTTTAAAAATCCCTTCTGATTACGTCATTTGTGTTCTCACATATCTTGGCACTATGGGAGGGAGTGTTTGGGGGGGTCAGAAAACAAACCCTGTCTTATCTACCCTTTTTCCAAACTGATGGAAAAATAAAGTATAGGTGTCAGATGGACATCTGTACATTAGCTAAATTGGTGAAGCTGGATTGGCGAAAGCAGCTTTAGATAGCGCCTATGTGGATTCCCAATGCTCAGTTGGACCTATCTAACCACTGGGTCACAAGTGCAATAGGAAACCGTTCCCCTCACAGAGGGAAGAGGCTGCCCCAGACAGTATCCACACTGCAGGGAGAGCCAGAGGAAGGTCAGAAGGGTAGAGCTGAGCATGCTCAGTACTCTCTCCCAGATACTAGTCAGATAAATCATTTATTTTTCCTAGGTGAGGAGGGAGGAGGGGAAGGAGGGACGAGAAGGAAGGCTAGACATGTGACCTCAAAACCACTCACACCTGGGAGTACAGATTCCCACATGGAAACATGGAGAAAGGAGAAAAAGTTTCCCTAACCATAACTTTAGTTGCCAAAAATAAAATGTGACTTAAATGTTAAAGGAAAATGGGAATGCCCAGCACATGCTGACGTATTAACGATAAGTCATAAAGGGAAACCGGAAACTGCAGGGGAGTATATAAAGCAGATGCAAGGTCGGTATCAGACTGGGACAACAGGTAGCAGGGAGGGAAAGCGCAGAGCAGGGGGGATTAGAAGCAGATAGAGACGACAGGTAAGAAGATTTCTATACAAGTCTGTGAGGAGGGGAAATTTGTATTTAGGAAAGTCCAGAGGATGCAACCTCTACCTCAGTGAGGAAAAAAAAGTAAGGTGGAGATTTTTTTTATAAGTTAACTAAAAGATGAAAGAGAACTTTTTAAACATAAAAAAGCAAAAATGTAAGGAGAAGCAATCTTCTGGCTAGAAAAGCTGTTTTTATATATGTGTGGAAGAGATGGTATAGGCATTTCAAGGAAAAATTAAATTAAGGGAAATTTAGCACAAGCTAGAAAGAAGCCCGTCAATAACGAAAAGAAGTTAGGCTAAAAGAAAGTAAGAATTTTTATAAAACTTTGAAATGAGTTTCTCTTTCATCCTACCCATCATGCGCTTTATTATTGTCAAGGTCATTTGATACACTTTAGCCATTTAGTGTTAGAAAGTATCAAGTTATTAATTTGTCACGTGATTGTGGATATCAAAAATGAATCTGCCAAGGTGCTAGAGTCTTCTACATTTTGTATTATTTTCATTGAATCTAAGTTGTCATCAATTGTAAAATGCATTATTTTAATATCGCGAAGAAAGAAAAAAATGCTATTAATTAAACTCAGACATACTAGCAGATTATAAGGACTTTCCAGAAATAGTGAAATGTGAAAAAAAAATTTTAAAACTGGTAAAATACAGTATTTTATTTTTTTAGTAGCATTTATCAGAAGCTGCATCTAATTTCAGTCTCTTTTCTTTAGACTTTAAGCTCTGTGAAGGCAGGTCCTTTGCTTGCCTCATTCATAGCTGTGTTCCTGTCTAGGACAGTGTATATACACATAACAGGGAATACTGTTTGATGACTGGCTATTCTCATACAAGGGGGTAATGAGAAAAGAGAATGAAAAGAAGTTGGGATTCATTTGGTACCATTCAGTCACCCACTCAAGATATTCTTCCTTAATTAATACTCTTCCTCAGAAATATTTCAGATGCCCCCCTCTCAGCAGTACAGAGTGCCCCCCCACCCCATCACAGCCACCACCACACATACTCTCTTCCAGGACTTGGCTTATCCCATTGTCTAATCTGGGGTCGCAGTCTAGCTTCAGCGGATAATGTAACCATTGTGCATAGTTGAAATACCTTGAGGATTCCCCTAAGAAGGTGCCATAAAGAAGAGTAACAACGTCTCTCAGTAATTCCGGTAAGAGCCAAGTTTTCCCTTAGGGTAGGAGCAGGTTAAGGTTTCTTTTGATGGGCACCAGATGAAAGAATTGGCTTATATTTAGAGGACATGCATGTGAAAAATATGTATCTCTAACTTCTAAAGTCTCACACTTATTGTGGTGAGTTGCTCTCACTAGGGGTGGGTGGAATGTAGACACAGAAGCGGATGGAAAAGCAGCTGATCCATGCTCCCATTACAAGGCCGTGTGCTGAGTGCAAAGCAGGGGGGTCACATGCAGTATTTAGATTTTTTTTTTTTTCCTTTTTCTTTTCCTTTCTTTATTCAGGTAATGGAAGTAGGGTATGTCCTGAGTGCATAGGATGCCATTCCACGGATCATGTTTATTTTCCTTTGAATGTATCCCATTAAGATGTTCTCTTACAAAGTGAGGAAATAATTGATTTATATTTATACTATTATGAATTATTTTAATTTATGACACCGTTTATTATTTATAATAATAATACTTGATATTTCCAAAGTCCTTTAATAAAATAATGCTTCACTTTTCTACATTGCTTCACTTTACTATGCTCCTGGATTAGATAATATATCATGGAATGGCCTCTAGCTTCAAAACACTCAGCTTCGATAACCGGTCTACTATCTACTAGCTATGAAACATTGCAAAAATTACTCATCTTTTCTGTGCTTCAGGGTTTTTTTTATCTGTAAAGTGAGGATAAAATAACAACTAATATCTAGAGTTGTCATAAGGATTAAATTGGATAAGATTAAGAATAATGTGGTCTCTCTGGATCTCATAGTGCTCACCAGGAAAATCATATCCCTAAGGCACGGTGCAGCTGTTTTGTTATTGTGTTCGTCTTTTAGTTCCTGGGACCCTGAAGAGCCATGTGCTACTTCTGACAATCAGGAAACCACCGATGTACAGCATGAGAGATAGCCTCAGACCATCATGATGTGGCAAGTCAGCCCCTGAATCAAGGGCTACTACGTCCAACAGTCATCCATTCTTTGTGAAATATTTCTGGACTGTATGTTCATGGTACCGTTATCATCACAATTGATTATTTATTGGGTGGCATCCCTTTATGTAGGCTGTGTGGAACACACACCAGACAGGGCTTTCCCCAAGGAAATGGAAATGGAATTCAGATGCTCATGATTCATGAGATAACAATAAAGTGACCCAGGGTGTGCAAACACGGCTTGCAATGAGATCAGCCTTGGAAGGCTCAGCTAACAGAAGTGTTTGATAGGAGAGGAAGAGGGAAAAGTCACTTGGCACTAAAGGAGCAGAACATGTTTGCAGGTATAGGGAACATTATGAAGGTCAGCAATAAAAGGAATAAAAAGGAGCATGGTGGGAGGAGCAGAAAGAGAACCGACAATCCAGCCGAGAGTTCTGTATTTGTGGCCGTATGCTGGTGCCATGTGCTGTTTGTCCTGAGACAGACTGAAAGAACATGTCTTGCCTTGTTAAGGGAAGTGGCTCCATACGGCCGCCTAGACCAGGCTAGGAGTGGAAAGTTATATCACATCTGTACTGGTTTTTAATCTCTGTTTGGTTTTGTTTGTTCAAGTTAATGAAAATGATGTGCTATTGTTATGTAGTGATGCCAGAAAAAGTTTCACCAGAGACTTTAAAAATGTTTTTGGTATTGTGCCCATTTCATGTGGTTTCACTTTCCCCTTTCACTGTCTCTTCCCCGAAGCCCTTCTCTGATACTGATGGATTAATATCATGTGACTGGAAGGATATTTGGAGAGAATTCAGCTAAGCAGGCAAGCCAGCCCCCAAAAGATAAGTGATGGAAAAATCTAAGGGTGAATGGAGTTAGTATCATTTATAAGACATATTTGTAGGATATTCCAATAGAAACACATAATTGATGGCTCCTCAAATTCATAGCTGGAGCTGATGAATTAGGATGAATACACCTCCATCTGGGAATAATTAATAATAATTTATAAACTCTTTAAGGAAAGGAACTATGTCTTCACCTTCCTCAGTCAGTCCCCTGGGTGCCATAGAACCTATTTTGTCCACTCGGTCTTTCGAAATTTATTAAGTACTAGGCATTGTGTGAAGGAATTGGGAGACACCAAAGAAAAATAAGGCATCCTTACCCTCATGGAACTTAAAATTTGGGGGAAGAGGATAAAACAAGATAGAATGTAATAACCACTCTCAGTAAGGTAAGGTAAAAGAGATACGAGTTTTTATTAGCATGGGGAGTGTATCACTCAGGGTTCCCAGTACCAAGTGACAGAAAATCTACTCATACTGGCTTAAAACACAAATGGGAATTTATTGGCTCAGTTGACTGCAAAGTAGGATGTTACCAGATTTAGGCTGATCAGGGGCTCTAATGACCTACCAGAAATCTCTTCCTCCACTATTTTGGCACTATCACTGCTGAGTTGGGATAATCTTAAGACAAGCTCTATCCATATTGAAGCAAAGATAACCACTGGCAGCTCTGTATTTATACTAGACCACCTGAGTAACCTCTTCCCCAGAATTCCAGGAAAAGTCTTGGGGCTTCCTCTTGTTGGATCAACTGTGGTAAAGTGCCTACCCATGAACTAATTATTGCTGCCAGACAGATGGATTGGGCTCATTGGCGAAGCTTAGTTCATGTACCAGTTCCCTGGAGCCCAAAAGGTGAAGTCGGATCATTCAAATCACAGAATTTAGAGTGAGAGGACATTTTTCCAAATGAAAATCGGGGTTATCAGAACAAGAGGGCATGAATGTGAGCACATGAAATCAACAATGCTTTGAAGATACCCCCAAACAATTGGTGGCAATCTATGAAGAAAATCTTGTGGATACAGGCTCCACAGTGCTTCCACTAGTATATGAAAGTGCTTAGTCACATAGGCACATCTAACTGCAATAGGTTGCTGGGCAATGCATTTCCTACTCGAAGGAGAGAATAGATTTTGATGAACAGCTGCTATCAGTTTCCAATATAAGGAGAAATTTACTTAGTCAAGGAGGTCTCAAAGGGATGTACAGAGGAGGTGAAGACTGAGGTGATGTCTGTAGGAAGAGTAGGAATTCAAGTAGGAGAAGAAGGGTAGTGAGGTGTATGGATGTTTCAGCTTCGAGCTAGAGTAGCTGTGATCCAGGGTGAAGTATGTGTGTAAACATAGGCATATGTGGAAGGATTTATGTCAAAGTGTTAACACTGTCATCTCAGAGGTTAGGACAGGAAGGAGATTATTAATTTTTTTCTTCATCTAACAATGTCATTTAACTTGACAAAATGAACTTGCATTATTTTTGTAATATTTCATTCCCGTAAAATAAAGTAAGAAATTTGCAGAAAGTGGCATCTAATACAATAGAATTTTAGACCTGAAAGAAAACTTGGGCATCATTTCTAGAAGTTGAGCGAGGCAATGTAACTTTTAAAAATATCATCCAAAACAAACAAATACTGAGATCAGAATACAAATTGCTTGGTTTAAAAAAAAAAAAAAAGTGTGAGGTTTTATAATTGCCCCCAAGCTTCATTTATATTTTCTTTACCTTTTCTTTGTGTGAATAATGGCTATTTATTGAGCATGTACTGAATGTCTGGCATTGTTAGGCATTGGAAATATAGTAATGAACATGGCATTTGTAGGCTCTGAGCTCAGTTTCAGTCCTGCTTTAATTCATTCATTAATGTCTGTCAGCTATTGAAGGTGATGTAAACAATATGTAAACTGTCTATGTTTTTAAGGGGCATGATTACTTTAAAAAGTTAACTTTGAAATCATGCAATTATAGTTTCCTGGCTCCCCAGTGTCTAAGTAGTAACTTGGCTGCTATTGTTTCATTCGCTTTGACACAATGTGATATGTAAAAATTACTTCTACTTGAGATGGTTTCACCATCTCATTTAGCAACAACTACCTCACCTTAAATTATTCATCTCTTAATCACTTTAGGTGACTAATACTGAAAACAGTTTCAGTCCTAAATTAGAAAGAGGATAACAAAAAGTTTGGGATTTTCAAGTTAAGTCCTTGTGGTGGTGTCCTCCCCAACAGATAAATGTCTGTTGTAGTTTTCTATTGGGGTGTTTTAACTATTTATTATAATAAAACAAATGCTTCGGGAGAGATATAAACTCAAACTTTATCATGACGCATGACTTTGTAAGATGGTTTTAGATTTCCCCAGAGCTTTAGTTAAAATACCAGGAAAACTAAAGGCTTATTCAGGTAAAAGATAGGGAAAGTAGAGTGGACCGATGGGAGAATTTATTCAAATACTTTCACCTGAAATAGACTTAAATTCGAGTTGAGTGGATAGGTTAGTTTTTTCTGGATTCATTTCTAATGTGATACTAGGAAAAGACAGATTTGAGAACAGATTTTTAAAGAGCCAACTTCATTTAAAAATGCGTTAGTTCTTCAGTCGAACACTTCTTCAGCATGAGCTAAGGCAAGGCACTAAATTACACATTACTTGATAGGTCTTTGAACTTTCTAGCTGGAATTTATTGTGATGTAAAAATAGAAAAACACATATCTATACTTCATTGGTCAGAAGGCTTTTGAATGGTTATTTGTCCAACTTCATAATTTACTTTTTATGGTACAAAAGACACACCATGATAATCTGTCTTTCTGATTATTTTTTGGCATCAATGGAGACTTTTGTTTTCTCAAAAACAATCATATCAGTCATTTAAGAAAAAAATTGGCCCTGAATGCAATCCTGCACATCTGGCTTCTCTCCTCCCAATGAGTTACATCTTCAGAGGGTTTTAAAAACATATTTGAGAGGGATCTTCAGGTGTGGTTGGCAGTAAGAATATATGTCTTCATATGTTGGAGAAACAAGGGAAAGTGGAGGGGTAATGAAGAAATAGGTCTGTCTGGAACCAATCAATTAATTAATTGATTCATTCCACAAACATTTATTGAGTGCTTGCTCCATAACACACTGCACCAGGTGCCAATAATTTAAAAGTGAATAAGATAGATATTTCTGCTCTAACAGAACTGAGATTCAGGCGAAACAATTATTAGTCTCACACGTATTTATTTGTCAATGATAATGATCCACACTATGACGAAAAGTTGCGAGGTGTTAGGAGATCACATAACAGAAAGCCTAATCTGGTCTGGGGAATCCAGGAATTCTTCCTCCAGGAGAAAGTGACATTTAAGTAAACATCCTGCAAGATGAATGGAAGCCAGTGAAATTAAGGGCAAGCGAGAAGAAATCCAGATAGAGGGAACAACATGTCCAAAGGACTAGAGGCAGAGTGTGAGGCCTCTGAAGGGCTAAAAGGTAATAGATAACTCCCAGATTTATGAGACCAGTTCCCCACCTTTCCATGAAATCCATTCTCATCCATCGAGTCGCCAATTTGACATCTTCACCTGGATGTGCAAACTCACAAAACATAATACGAAGTTCTTGATTTTTCTCCTAAAACCTGCTCTTCCCCCAGTGTCAGCCATCTCAGCATCACCATTCACTTGGTTGCTCGGACTACAGACTCTTGAATATTTGGCTCTTCCTTTGCTCTCATATCCACATTCAGTCACTAAGCGAATCTTGTTGGATGTGCATTGAAATTTTTTCTGAATATAGTTATTGTTTTTTAAAGGTCTGCCATAGCTTCCTCTGTCAAAATCCTCATCATCTCTCACATGGGACAATATAAACACTTTCTGATTTCTCCCTCTGTCTCTGCACTTGCATTGCCTCCATCTGTTCTGCAGGCAGGACCCAAGTATAGTTTTTAAGCATCAATCATACTCTTACTCTGGCTCTGTGCACTGCTTGCTCCTTCCCTTAGCTTACATATCTGCTCAAGAGTCTCCTTCTCAGAGAGGCCTATCCTGAGCATCTTAACTTAAACAGCACCCTCGATGCTCCTATACCCTCTTGCCTGTTTTATTGTTTTTCATAACACTTACCTCTACCTGACACTGTATTATAGATTCCATATTAATTTGTTTTATTGAAGACATGGTCCTAATCCCTTTTGCATATACTTATAGTATCTCAATAAATATTTGTGGAATGAATGAATAAAAGAAAGGCAACATGGCTGATATATGGTAAATGGGGAAAGAAATGCTGCAAAATGAGTCAGGGAAAATAAGTGCTTTTAAAATATGCAGAGCTTCATAGGCCATCGTAAGAAGCTTGGACTTTTTTCTAGGAGAAGTGAGAAGCCATTGAAGATTTTAAGAAAGGGCAGTGATACAATTTGACTTACATTGGACAAAATTTTCAGTGAAGTCATCTGTGAGCCTGAATGTTTTCTTCATCTCAAGTATTGTTTCAAAGAACCTGTCACTTGCGAATGTATTTTTAATTGCTTTGTATAACTGTGTTTAACAAAAAATCAAATGTGTCTGATTAAAAATAACTCCCTCTACAGAGAAGAGTAACCTAATAGTATATAATTTTTCCTCTAGCGGGGCAATGACTGTTATATGACTTTCAAGATAAAACATTATTTTAAAATAATTAAAATTTTATTATTGCTAGAAAAAAATATATTTTCTCATACTTTATATGTGTTAAGCCTTGTTAGACTTAGTTTACATTTATAAATATGAAGATAGTAATTGAAATAGAATGCTTAGCCTATTCTGAGTTGGGGATAAAAAATAAAAAGGCTTTAGAGTTTTTTGAATGGAGTCTGAACTACAGGCTAATCCAACATTTAAAAAATGTATCTATGGACTACTAATGCTTCCCAAAATATTCAGAAGTGTTTTATGTAGATTGAATTCTGTTGCCAGACATGTTTCAGAAAGGATGGATTAAATGAAATTAAGTGTCTTTAATTCAGTATTTTCAGAGCCTATAATTTGCTAACTAATGTGCAGTCTGAATCCCCAGGGCGGATACTTGCAATACAGCATTTGCCAAGCCCCTGCCTTCACAGAACATGGTTCGGGAATTGCTGATGGCCTAAGGCACAGGGACATTAGTATAACTCATATGGCACTAACAGTTTGGTTTCATGGGTGTGCAAGTTATACGTTACTACAGGGCTCAGCTCTCAGAAGTAGCCCTGCATCTGATTTAATGCTCTGTTGGCATCATTTTGAAATTTTTATAATTTTTTTCTGTCATTTAGCTAAGGTTTTGTAGATGAAGCTGTGCACATGCACCGGGGCACTCCAGGACAGCATGGGACTCCAAGGGGGCAGCTGAGGATGGGAGCTGGGTCGACACCGATGGTGTCCTGGAATGCATCAGTTGCAGAAGCAGCCACCCTGGCTCCCAAGGGAGAGAAGGGCTCCACATGGGGACAACATGAGACCAGGTGGGAGGCCAGCTTGCCTGTCAGTTCTGTGGCCATCTCCATCCTATGATGTTGCATAGATATTAACTTTCAAGCTGGAGCGCTGGGACAGGATCTGCTGGCAATAACTATTCAGTAAATATTTTTTTTAAATGCCAACACATGGCTAGCCTGATAAAGTATATCAAGGAGTTGCCAGAATCCTTCATATATTTTAGAATCTCAGATTTTGAAACTTCTCCAACATTGCAAAGCAAATACTGTATCTACAGACTTAGAACTAGGAGCTAAATTTAAAGATCACCACAGTGGTGAGAAAACAACACTATTTTCATATAAAACTTTGGATGAACCAATTATTAAGAGGAAGACTATTTTTAAAATTCCTCGTCATTGAAGATACACTGATAGATGTATAAAGAGGCACTTTGAACTATATACAAATCATGAAGCCACTTTATGTTTCTTATACAGACTCCTCAAGTTCTAAGAAATGTCACAGGAAACATTAAAATGCCACTGTATACATTTACATTGACAACTAAATGCAGACTTATATGAAACTGTTTTGTATGAAGAATTAAATCTTCCTGGAAAATTGTTGCACAAGAATCATTAGTTCTAGATGTACCAAAATCTATATTTTAAAATAATTTATCCAAAATTCACTCTAACGTTGTCACCAGTTTATAAAATATTTTTAGCAGCTTTAGTAGCAGTTGCATCAGCGAAAGATCTTTATCAAAATTAAAATGTATTAAGTTATTTGTGATATTCCATTTGCCAAGAGTAACCAACATCACTCCCAATTGTATCAATTGAAAATAAAGTTGCTAAAAGTATAATTTTAGTAACCTAATAAATAAATTTTCAGCAATCCAAGCC
>NW_011888790.1:6190301-6190622 GCF_000151845.1 Pteropus vampyrus | reverse complement strand
TAACTTAAGGATATAAGATAACATCTTCAGAGCTTAATTAAACATCCCATTCTAAATTTCTAGATAATTTTTGGCCAAGAACCATTCATTTTTTTTATTACCATTACCAGAACTAGCAATTGGTTTTCTTTTTAGGACCATGTTCCACCAAGAAACAAAATTTTATCACTTCTCAAGAAATACTAAATAAATGATAATATTTAGTACAGGAGAGACAGACTTAAATGCTTGTAAAATTCAGGTAGTTTACATAGATGAAAAAAGAGAACCATTTTGTTTTAAATGCAGATTCAGATGACTATTCTTTTACTATAAGAAACA
>NW_011888790.1:6179017-6190200 GCF_000151845.1 Pteropus vampyrus | reverse complement strand
AAAAAAAAAAAAAAAAAAAGAGTACATGTTTAGCTAATTCTTGTCACATAAGAATTTTTAAAAAAGAAGTTACAGATCTTTTTTCTTTCTTTAAAAAAATATGACTTCTCTCAGTTTTTAAACCTTCATTAGAATTTTAAATGCCATGCAGACCAAATAAAATATGTTGGCAGGCTGATTAACCCCAGAGGCAGCCAGTTTGTGAAGTCTTGAGTACAGAATCATCAACCCCGCTGAGATGCTATGCTAGGCAGTTTGCTGGACCTGTGTTCCCCAAAGAGCGAGAAAAGGAGAGTAGAATGGAGGGAGGGAGAGACTGAGGTCAAAATGTATTATTCATAGGGGTGAGCCATCAAAGTTTAGAGACCCAGCTGTGCTAGACTCACCAACTACAATACACCAGCCTTACAACTCATAAGATTCACATTTATTTCTCAGGAAAATTAAGTCACTGCAAACCTTCAGGGTAGCTTAAGACCAGCTGGAACTATATCTACAAAATGCCATGTGACTATCTATTTCTTAATTTTATCAATCGATTATCTTGGAAAAAACAAAGACAAAATCAAAGCCTGTTTCTTAGTTTAAGGATAGGGAGATTAAATTCAGATCGGTGTCAAACTAGAACATTTTCTTGATGGAGCAATATTTGTTTTACATTTTTAGATGAATCGTTATGATTATAGAATAGAGATCAAGTGAATTATTCTAGTGACCTTCGGAAATGTGGAAAAATTCATGTATCGTGACTTTTGATGACAGCAGCTTTTTCTTATTAATTGCCTAGAGTCCCAGAGAATTATTTATCCAGTGCCTACTCCATTATATCCCTACTTTATAGAGGTAAGGGAGCTAAGGGGATCCAACAGTGAGCAGAAGGACCCCGTGGCTTTCTCATATTTTGTTTGCCCTTCTACCCATGGAAGGAGTAAATCTCACAGTGATCCCTCTAATAGACAGTTTTCAGTCAGGAAGTTTAGGCAAGCACCATTCATTCTGATGATTTCATGGTGGGTTGTTTCATTTCAGTTTAGTAATACACAGAAAGTCTTTAAATAATTAAAATGTATCGAGCCCCTATTATGTTACTACTCTTACTAGATACTTATATATTATATCATGTGGAATCTACAAAAAAGCACCACAGGATTGATATTACAATATCCATTTTTCTATTAGAGGAAAATAAATCTCACAGTGGAAAATTTGTGAAAACCACAAAGCTAGTTAGTGGCTGTGTCTTGATTAGAACTCAGGTTTTCCTGACACCAAAAGCTGAGTTCTTTTCATCGCACGACATCGTCTCTTGATTTACTCAATGCTTTTATTGAGCTCAGCAGTCTGAAAGTTTGCAGGGAGACATGTTCAAACACAGTCTGATTTTTAATTTGCTTATTTTTAAGTTGGTTGAACTCTTAGAATACTGTGTTTTTAAAAATTTTGTTAATAAAGAATCTGAGGCTCATAAGTATTATACAAATGAGCAATGTCACTAAAAAAAAAAAAAAAAAAAAAAAACACATACTATGTAATTCCCAAGGGAAGGAAGCAGCCTGAAGGAGATGCCAAGATTCCGGAAAAGTCCCTTGGTTTTAATTACCATCTCTGTGCTGATTACAACTGATTTTATCTCCAACTCTTGGCATCTCTATTGAGCTGTAGAGTCTTAAAGCCATTTGCCTATTTGACATATTCATTTTGGTATTTAATAAGGCAATTCAAAATTACAAATCCAAAGCATATTTTCCCAAATTTTCTCCTCAATTATCCTTTCCGATCCTAAGATATGGTGCAACTGTCCACCAAAAACCAAGAAGCCATCCTTGAGCCTTCTTTTCCCTTCTCCTCCCCCTCAAATACATTTGAAGTCTTGTGACTTTATCTCCAAAATGTATGCCAAATCTATGCATTTCTCTCCATCTCTACTGTATCACCAAAGTCCAAGCCATTGTTATCTCTTGCCTGGACTCTCAGCTTGCTAACTGGTCTCCCTACTTTCACTCTTGTTACCCTATTTTCTATTTTCCATCAGCAGCCAAAGTGATTTTCTACCTCTTACTACTCTCTCCTTAGTTCCTTATTCTCCAACTCCACTGGGATATATTTCAGTGGTTTGAAAATGCCTTGAATGTTCTTGCTTATTGTATTTGCATTAACTTAGCTGTTATCTAGCTGTACAGTTAGATTAAACATCCCTCTCTTCTTCCTTTGATTCATTTAGGTATGACTATAAAGTTATGACAATGATTTTTTAAACTCATTTCCCATTAGAGAAAAAAAGTGAATTACACCTGAAACATAATGGATTTTGTTAACTAAAGTCACCATAATGAACATAAATAAATTAGAAAAAAGAAAAAAAAAGTGAAGCCCGCTGCCAGAGTTAATTTAATTTACATAAATACGCTTTGTTGAGGCTGAAGCAAATCTGACTGGTTTTCAACGTAAAAATAAAATATAAAAGCTGTTCTTGGAGCTATTTCTAAACAGAACTTGTCTCTAATCCTAATGTAACAGAAATGTATACATATGTCAAATTCATCAAACGAATCTTTGGCTAATAACTGTTCAAGAACGATGTCAACATCATGTATACGAATGATACGTTTTCTAGGATTTGACATTTTCAGCAATTGAGAATTACTACATTCTGTAAATGGAAATACCGCTACTAAAAACAGAATGCTATAAATAAAGTGGTCATTTGTTTCCAAAGACTCGATATACTATAGAGATGTGAAAATAATAATAAAAGTGAGATATTTCGCGGCAAACTTTAGGGGTAAGGTTAAGATTGTAATCCGTGAGTTATTTCAGGGTAAGCAGTGTAGCTGCAAGTGCCACCAGTGAGTATTCTCAGGGCAAATGAGAAATGGGTTAAACAACATATCATTTATTTCATTCCTCACACACACAAAACTATTGTAAGGTACAGAGATGTTTCCCGTAGACCCCCTTTGAGAAAGGGCTTACTACCCAGCTGCAAAGAATGTTGTTAGTTGACCATCTTTAGATGTCAGTTTGATTGCCAGGCTCTGCCTCAGCTTCTTGAGACCCCAGCCAATGAGTGAGCCAGGTGATAGTAGTTGAAGTCATGATATTCTGGAGACAACTCCTAGCCAACGACTGAATAAAGAAGTGGAGCAGGGACTAGTCATTTGTGTCCAGCTGGGGATTCTAATGAGGAATCTTTGATCTAGGGCACCCTGTTAGGCTGAAAAAACCATCAGGTCAGCAGTCAGGTCTGATAGCTCTCCCTGTTCAATCCTGCTTCTTCCTTTCTCCTTTCACAGGTATTACTTCCTCAAAAGCCTTTTGCACTTCTAATTCTGTCTCAGAATATGGTTTCCAGAGGAATTGTACTGCACGTCCCTATTATATGCCAGGGACATTCTGAACACAGGATTTGGCAGGGAGCAAAGGAACAAAGGAAAAATGCATCAAGCTTACATTCTAGTCAAGAGAGAAAATATAAACCAATTTATGACAAGGGAATACCACAGAGAAGGAACATCTATCAAGAAAATGAAACAGGGAATGACTGGGGAATTAATCTGGATTAGCGGATTGGATGGTTAGGGTAGCATTCTCTAAGTTATAACATTTGAACTAAAAACCTAAGTGTCAAGAAAGCATCAGTTCTACAGAGATCTTGGATGAGAACATTGAAGAAGGAGTGAATAACTAGTGCAAAGACTCTAAAATGCGAATGAGCTTAACGTGATTGAGAAACAGAGAGGAAATAAAAGTAGCTCATACTTTCCATGTGCCAGGCCCTGGGCTGAGGTCATTGAATTCATTATTTCATTTGTCACTCACAATGACCATGTGAAGTTAGTACTCTCATTAGTCAGGGTTCCAGTAGGAAACAGATAACATGTACTGAAAATCTATTTATGAAGGTCTGGGGAGGGTTAAGATAACCAATGAGAGATGGCGAAACACCCAAGGACAGTTTCATGAGAAGCCAATTCTCCCCCTGCCCTATCTCAGGTCTGAAGGGAGGGGAAAGGAGCTGGAGGTAAGCCCAACCATTGAGAAAAACCACTAGATTGAAATGTAGTTTTGGAGAGAGACCACAGTGACTATCTCACCTCATCCTCACAGTGATGGAGGGAAACTGACACTCTCGAACTCTCTCATCCTTGTCCATTAATTTCCTGTTACTGTCCCATTAACTAAAACCAACCAGGAACCCAGCTGGAACATTGTATTAGAAGTCAGCCTTCCAGTCCACAGGACCAGATGGAGAAGGTTGGAGAGGAAAAGAAAATAGTTTGAACTGTATTTTTGTCATCTCCATTTTATAGGACAGAAAAAGAAGACTTTTACTGACTCTAAGATTTTTTTTTGCCACATTTTAACATCTCTGAAATAGGGATGTACTTTACAATCAATATAGTGTCATAGTTTAACCTGGAAGCATTTTTTGTTTCCTTTTAGTGTCACTTAAGATAAAAATGTCCCTTACAATTAATGGAATGCTTTGATAAAATATGGCAGCCAGTCCAAGATCAGGCAGCTAGAAAATGATGGAACTGTGATCTCAACTTGGAGAAATACTGGGAACAAGGTTGGAAAAGAGAAGCACTTTACTTTCCTAATCTCCCTCTGCCTCTCTCTGTCCCCCCGTCCTTTCTTCCGTTCTCTCTCTCTACCTTCTGTTACAAAAGAACATCTTGTTTCTTTATAATCTTGCTTGTTCACTTTGATGGCTGGCCTTCGCTTGGCAAAGCTCTCACAGCCCTCAGTTTTCATTCAGATCATGGTCTACAGACATCGATACTGTGAGGAGCTAAGGTGGTTATTTAATGGGATAGGTTCTTTTCACCTACTTTTCACCTGATCCATAATTCAAGTAGATTAGATACTACTTTCTGTTACCAGTCACTTGAGATTTTACTATGTTTACAATTGCAGAACTCACTTTGAGAGACATATGGCCCTATTCCCCATTTTTTTTTTTTTTTTCATCTAATGTAACGCTCTGGCTCCCTCTGACCTAGATACGAGCTCTTAGCTTATCTTCAAAACAAAATCTGAAGAGGTAGTGTAAAGAACTGGCGTGTTCAACCCTTAGTACAGTCTCTATTTAAACTTAGTACAGTCTCTATTTGATATCTTCTGGAGGTATCAAAGAGATTTTATGTCGATTGAAGTTAATTTAGAAAATACAATTTAAAATTTGCTTTGAAAGTTCTGGTGACTCTTAATTGCATGGAGAATGAAAACTCAACTCCTTGGCTGTTCACCCCAAATCATCTTTAATTTGGCTTTTGCCCACCTCTGACTTTATTCCACTGCCCTATATCCTCTGTACCATCCTGCCTCTCCCAAGTACACAGCAGTCGTAATGCAGCCACATCTTTATACTTTCTCTTTTATCTGTCTTTGCTCATACCAGTGGTAAACATTCTATTTTTTACTTTCTTTCAGTTGCTTGTGACGAGGAGGTAGATGGCCCTAGAAAAGAAAAGCAGAACATTCTTTTTTTAATTGCACAAAATATACAATTCTCATTTGACTCTTTCTTTTGAAGATAAAAAATTGAATTATAACCAAAAAGCTCCCTTTAATCTCATTATTTGCAAATTTGTGATTCTCTGATTTTTAGCTCTTATGTTTTCTCAGCCATAATGACATCATTCACAGGTGCCTTTGAGAATCTATGTCTCCTGCTCCTGTGTGCATGTATCCACCAGAATTCCTCACTCTACAATGGAAGACTTACCCAGTAATTCATCCCACTCCATGACATGACATTAGCATGTGCCTGTTAAAATTCTGATTGTCGGAATTTTAACTATTCTCTTTCCACTCAAGATAAGGTTTATTAATTGTGGCAGAGTTGGCTACTTATCTACCAAAAATGTTAGCTACTATTTTTATATCGTGCAGGTATCACTGGGCAGGGGCTGCCTTTTCACTGACATCTCCCAGTCTCCTTCCATCTCACACCCTCCACATATTCTGATGTGGTCTCATGACTAGTTCTCACCTATGGGATGTGAGCAGAACTGATGGAGGATATGTGATGGAGATTTTAGAAAGCAAGTGAGTTTTGAGTCCTGGGGAGATCTCAAAGACCATGGGGAATGATAGATCCTCAAGACAGAAGGAACTTGGATTCCTAAACATCATCGACAACTAGGAACCCTCTCATTGGACTGACCCCACCTCCATCTTAGGAGGCACAGATGAAAAGGAAAAATGGTAAGATGGCCAAAGCCCAAGATCTGTGGCTTATTCACTCAGATAGTCCAGGGTCCCCTTGGTTAATTTCCCTAAACACTCTTTTTCTCCCTCCGATGTACAATCATGTGCATAATAAAAGTAGTAATGCACACAAGACTCTGGAGCTGACTTAGTTCTACCACAAACTATGCTGTGTGACCTTACACAGATATATTAAATTTTCTGGACCTCAGTTTCCACCATGTGAGGGGAGGAGGTTAAACTGAAAAACTTCAAGCTCCCCTACAAATAAAAATAAAAATGAAAATAATTGCAATGCTTTTAAAGGAAGATGAAATTATACTATATTTTATCTTATTCCTTAAGACTAATCAGCTAACCCTTTCTAATAGCATATTTTAAGAAAGGCACTGTGAGGAAGAAAATAATAAACATGACTTCGCTTTGGGAAAGTGCGTGTGAAAAACAGAAAACCAAAACAATAAATATAAATAACATAACTAACCTCTCAGTTGGTTAAAAAGAAGAAAAGAGTCCTGGTAAAAAGTAGAGCTTATACTTTGAGAAGTTAGGTCGATTCTGACCCAGAATTTGAAACATCCTAGACAAGTGTTTACTCCAAGTGGAATAAAGGTGAAAGGGCTGGGATGAGACAACTGGCTGCTGGGACAGACTAACCTTGAACATCTTTTGTAGTGTTACTTAGCCCAGGATCATCTGTAGGCCATAGAGTTCTTGCAAGAGTAGTTTAGATTTCAGACCAGATAAAATTCTTGGAGTGGCTTAAAACCACACAGGCTTCTGTAAATTCTCTGGATCAACCAAGAATGGTGGCATCATCCAGGACAGCAGACGAAAATATAAATAAAGTAGTTATTTGGCTCCAGGTGGACCCAGTATTGACCTTAAACCTAGGAAGATGGGGCAAAAGGGGCCCCTACCTTACACCCCCCACCCCCATTTAGAGGAGCCCACACATTAGAAGGTTCTGCTCTAGCCCTCCTCTGGCTGTGTGTCTTCCCTCAAAACAGTTAAGGGATTGTGCCACCCAGAGTTAGTGTCCCTCAGGCTTTCTGGATTGTGCTGTAGATAGGGCAGACCCAAGAATCTCCTGCCCAAATGGTTCAGAAGCAGCATCCAGGCCTATGAGGGCCTCTTGCCTAGTCTGTTCTCCCAGTGATGGCTTGTGCTGCCCGTGTGTGATCCCCTGGGCTGATTTGGCGAAAAGGTGGCTGTTTCCAGGGCTGTGGATGGAGTTTGCGCATACTGGCTGGGGTGTCCATACACATGCAGGCACGGCCCCTTCATGGTGTAGGAGAGAGATGGGATAAGGCACTCCAGAATGGAGGCCAGGTTCTATCATAGAACTTTGAGGAATCTGAGAATTCAAAATTCAAACCTTACCTTCCATAACATTTTAAAGATTTATTTATCAAGGCAGACAAAAGGAACATGTTTGATCTAACAGATTGTTTACTTAGTTTCTAACCATTAAGTATTTGATATATGATGTCTCAATGTTCATTTACATTCTTTTTCTAGGCTCCACAAATGTTATGAGTGGGCTTGAGTGGTCAACTTTGCATGATAGCACAAGAGAAAGTTGGGTACATTTGCCACAAAGCATCTATCTTGATCTCTTTACCTGAACTAAGGCTCTTTAACTCCCTTGGATAAACTCAGATCGACACAAGTTATGTGCACATGACTCATTTACATTGAAGTACAGACCTTATTAGCGTTTTATGCTTTGTAGAGTCAAACACTCTGTTAATGGTGCTCAATAAATAACAGAGGTCGCATTTGTAATGTATGGTGAGTCAGTTTCCCTGCAGTTACTTAGACACATTGTCTCTCAAAATTGTCTTTCTGTCTAGTGTTCCAGAGAGTTACTTGGCTAAAAAATGTTCATATCTTGGTCCTAATCCTCGAATTCCTGTTTATCGATTCAATTTTACTGTAGTCAATTCTGAGGCAGCTGTTCAAGCAAATGCTACTGAGAAGATCATTCAAGGGATTCTTTTTACACAGCTGTTTAAATGCCAAGGTAGGTTTTAGTGGAGATGAAAATCATCTAGATTATCTCATGAGTATAAACTTGTTGGTATAGTTCTCACTGAGTGCGGGTCTCTGTGTAGGTGCTTTCGTTATAGTCTAGTTAAATATTGCTACCCTATAAATCAGATGTCTACGTACTTTAGGGAGTTTTGGGGTGGGCTAAAACTGACTGGAAGTTAAGCTTCAAAGGGTTTGTTATTTTTACTCTTGATAGTAAATTCTAAGGTCTTTTTTCTTAAAATACATAACTGAATGCATGAAAACAGCAAATGGTGTTCAGTCCTTTGCGGCTCATCTAAGCAACTGAAACTTCTCCAAAGCTCTAGGGGTAGCAAACTCATCTTCTGTGATAAGGACCAAGCTAAAGGGATTTAAGTTAATAGGAGAACATGTAAGCCCAAATTTCACTTCTAGTCATTCATAGTCACCTAAAACAATAACAACAACAACAATAACCACTGTGTGGCAAAAATACTGGTTGGACTAGTCCACGCTCTCTGCCTTGGGGGTGACCTTCATAGTATGACTTACGATTTTCAGCACACCTAGAAAGTTCCTTTGGCCTTAAATAGCTCACTTACATGAATGAAACAGGGTTTGAAATTCCACTATTATAGAAACATTCTTTTAGATTAACCAATCTCTCTCTTCATAAACTTCAGAAAAGAATAAAAGGATATGTCTATGAAAGCGTAGTGTATTTATAACAAGAATTTTTCCTCCACGAGCATTTCAGGGCCCTGATGTGGAAGGAGATAGAGTACCATTGCTACAAAGAAGGGCAAAAGGAGACTGGGAAACAGAAATAATGTTCTTCTAAAAGAAACTCCCATATTTATACAGCTATGACCTTTCAGGCATTCTTTAAGAGACTATTGTATTTGTTTCTCAAAAAAAAAATTGTGATTTAGAGATAGGTAATCTTGTTGTCCACATGAGGAAACAACCTAGGAGCAATTAAATAACTTGCTGAAGATCACATGGTGATAAGATGCAACCAAGACTCAAATCTAAATTGTTTTGTTCTGAGTTTTATGCTCCTTCTACTATACCTAGTTTTTGCAAATCATGTTGTCCATCAGCAAATTTGTGGTATTCTCTGCTCTGCATAATTATAGCTTCAATCAACCTGATACCTTGTATGTGTGATAAATGCTTCAGCTTGGGAGCCAGGTGCTCTGGGATGAAGTCTCAGTTCCAGAAATTACTAACTGTAATATGGGCAAATTACTTACTCCCCTTGGATTTTATCCAGAAGTAAGGATAATAATCTTACTTACCTCATAAAGTTATTGTGAAGATGACTCGAGTGACTACACGTAACGTGCTTAGAATAATTCCTAGCACACAATAACTGCTCAATAATTTTTAGCTAGCATACTTATTACCTTTTAAATCCTTGCAAAAACAGTCTTAAGGAAATACTAGTCTTATTTATAGATAAGTAAACTGAAGTCAGGAAAGTTAGATGACTCGCCTAAGAGCAAGAACAAATAAACTAGCAAGAAATTTAGTTTATTTTATGCCAAGGTTTGTTCTACACTCTGCTGTGAAGTTGAGATGGCACTTGTACATCCAATCGAACAAATGTTTAATATTCAGGACTGGCCTGCACATGGGAGGAGAGCTGATATAAGTCTCGATGCACTCAACATGATTTCGAGGTTTTGAAAACCACTGCCAGTCTAAAAGAGATTCTGTGGATGATGGTAATGGAAGTCAGTCTCCGAAAGATAGCAAAGTTTGGGGCAAAGCTTCAATTAGAGCATTAACTTAGTGACATACACAAAAGGGGAACAGATGGGTGAGACTGGGCAGGCATTAGCATTAGGGAATGATTGCCCAAAGGAAGCAGGCCTCAGGCAAGGGGACCACACTTCACCTACTTGTGAATGTTTGTTTCAGGCTCAGTGTTGAGTCAATGGAAACAACCACTCATATTTACAGCTTTTAAAGATATTTTTCCAATGTGATTCTTTATGTAGTGAAGATGATTTTATTTTTTCACAGTCTAATTCCCATTTTTCAGATGATGAAATTGAAATTTAGGAAGATTAAACTAACAACACAAGGTCACAGCTAGAAAGTTGCTGAGACTGTGCTTGAACCTGGAGTCTTCTGATGGCAAAGCCCTTGGCTTTTTTCAGTACAAGAGGCAGCCTCTCAAAGACCTCAAATTGCTGAACACTAGGTACCAAGAATGGAAAGTAAATGAAAATCTGGGACTGGATACTTACATAAGTAGTGGATTCCACACTATTCTTTGAATTTTGCTAGTTTATAAACTTTCATTATGAAAGTGGCCTCCGTGAAACACAATTATCAGCTTGGTTTGTGAGTAAATACTAAACCGCAAGAATATGCTTCCTCATAGTCAGTCCATTCTAATTTAATATTATGTTAAATTGCTCATAAAAGTTAAATATATCTCAGAGTCCTAAAATTTGACCAAAGTTTCCCAGGATTTTTTATTGCATGTTCATAAAATTTTACAAGCTCTGCAACTTGTAACTTCTGACTAAGTCCTTCAGCAAAGGATGATGAATTAATTAGAGACACCAAGAAGTCTATTGCTTACAAAGTTTTTTAATTTAAGGTTGTCATTGTAAGGAATCACAATTCCAGAAAAATCCTAAATTCAAATGACCCAAGCAAAGCTGCACACTCCGTTGCAGCACTAGTCGAAGCGATGGTAAGTCTAGAGTGAGGATGAAGAACTTTGCTTTGTATGGAAACAATCAGATTCCTCTCCTCCCTTGAGATTGAACGTGTAATTAAAAATGGGACATAATTATTGTTCTTTTGTATCTGAAAGAAAATTCAGCAAACAAAGGCAGCTGGAAGAATTAACCACAGGTGAAGGCAGCTTGCAACTTGGGAGGTAACTTCCTTGTGATTTATACTGAGTTACGAATTAGGTGCCAGATGAG
>NW_011888790.1:6174602-6177237 GCF_000151845.1 Pteropus vampyrus | reverse complement strand
ATAAGATAAATTTTGTATTTCCTTAAGCCCCTGAGACTTTCAGGTTGCCTTCTATAGCAGTTAGCCTATCTTGAATAATGCTGCTTTCTTTCTCTTTAAAAAAAAAAAAAAAAAAATCGTTGCTCTTGATGAATGTGACAATGCTTTGCTTTTGTCCTAGTCAACACAAATTCCTATGTGGATTGTTAAAGAAGGAATAAACCAAGCAGCTAATCAGTATTGTTTTTCCTCAGGTTTCACTATTTTATCGTTCCTTGAATTTTCATACACTGTTCTCTCTGCCTAGATTGTTTCCTACTGCTCACCCAGCAAACTTCAACTCATCCTTTAAGCATCTCCACATCTATAAAATCTTCGAGAACACTTTATATGATATAGGAGCCACCTTTTTATAGACTCTTACAAAATTTCTTGGACTTTAAGGACCTGAGGTTCTTTAATATGAGGCAAGCTTCTCAAATTTGGGCAAGCTTCATCCAATTTTGGGATAAAATTACCTAATGTATTCTTTATTCTATACAGTTGAAATTTTAAAATTTTACCCCACAGTTTTTGGTAAAATTTTTCTTTGGGAAAATGCTTTTCTCCAACTCTAAATATGTATCTCCACTGAATATGTGTCTTACTTCTGTCTAATCAAAGTTCTTCCCCCAAATTTTCATAAGTGGGATTATTAGAAAAATTTTAATAGGTCTCAACAGTTGAAGTTGTGACCTGAAGCTGTCTGCTGGCATGCTGACTGACATATGAGAAAAGTCTGTCTGTTGTGGGAATGAAAGAAGCGTACCCTCTAAGACAACAGTGTCAGTTCTGAAAATATCCTGGTCCCTGGATACAGTCACTTCATGAATCTGGATTCGCATCTCTGTGATTTGGATACTTAGAGCAATAAAGTTTCTTCTTTTGCTTTAGATAAGTTGAGTTGAGTTTCTATCACTGGCTTTCAAAAGTTGCCAGCTGCTATGAATATGGAAATCAGTTAGTTCATTCCTAAAAATGAGAGATTGCAATAGGCTTTGGGTTGAAGAAGGGAGAAAAGAGACCTAGAAAAATAGGATGAAGAGAAAAAAAAAAAAGATTATTTAAGCATGACAGTGAGAGATAGTATAGAAAAATGTCAGATGAATGAAGAAAGTCATCTCAATTAAGATAGAACAATGCTCCTCAAACTTAATTCTTTAATAGCTTCAGGATTTTTGCCTTTTTCTTATACATCTGTGGCATTGTATATTTAAACTTAAAAAAAAATTAGCCTCAGTAAAAAAAATTAGTCTAAGTAATAATGTCCACTAAGTTATAAATTGATTTGCTAGTTTATATACATAGCTCTTAGAATCCTTAAAGCTCATTTGTGGACCTCCTAATGACATTATGCATGCTGCAATGGTGTAAATATCACACTTCGGGAAATACCGAGATAGAGGACTAAGTCAGCTGCAGGCTGGAGGGGAAACACAAAGTGGGTGGAGGAGAGAAGAAATCAACTTCCACATCTCATGTTTGAATTTAACCAGCTCTTTGAGAGCAGCTGGCAGCCTTCTTTGGATAGCCTAATTGGGGCTACAATTAATTCAATAGACTGGAACCCACATGATATACGCAGAGTTAATGTGGTTGTTATAGGGCCACGTCAGTTGTTAAAACATTGAAATATTTCTGTGCAAGCTGGAAAACAGCCATTTTTCTGAGCCCCTATAGTGCTCCAATACCCTCATGACTCTCTGGACCACCCTATGATCCAATAAGGAAAGAGGAAATGACAGTATAGCAGACAACCTCTGGGATCTTGAGCCAGCCCTATGGTTAGCTTCCATCCTGATTGGCTGGTACCCTTGCCAATTGGTTGTGAAATAATCTGAAACCCCCGGATATATACCTTTCTTACTGTATGAATCACAATAAGATGTACTATTGGTTTACTTGTTTGTTTTCCTTTCCTGGTTGTCCTTCGTCCTTAGGCTATAAGAAGACATACGTAACTGGGTGGGAGGTGATTGAGTGCTATCTGTTTGAGTTTAAATTCTAGTTCTGTGTCCCTTACAATCTGAGTGCTCTTGGGTAAGTTATTTACTTTCTCTGTGCCTTAGTTTTCTCATCTGTTAAATAGAAATAGTAACAGGACCTACCATATAGTGATAATATGATGATTAAATGACAATACATATAAAGCCTTTAGAATGGTACCTGACATATAGTAAGAAATCAATATGTATTAGCTATAATTATTACTGTTATTTTATGTAGATGTGAGAATAGCTTCAGGTAAAAGTCACTCTATTACTCTAAAGCAGTGTTATATAACTAATCATACTATTTCCCACATGTAAGTAGGCATTTTACATAAAAAGGTTCTGTGGTCAATTTCAGTTGGGAAATGATGAATTAATCAAGATTAAATAAAGTTTGCTGCTGGATACATTAATATACTAATGTTTGCTATAAAACTCCAAGAGGGTTTTTTTTTTTTAATCAGTTAAAAAAAACTTAATTTTTTACTATCAAACTTATTTTGTTGCTATTGAGAATACTTTCATTGAATGCCACACAGGATTTTGACCTCAATCCTTATGTAAAAAAACCCTAGCCCTCTTAACTGGACTGGATCATACGAAACCACAATATGCTTTTAAAACAT
>NW_011888790.1:6145067-6173437 GCF_000151845.1 Pteropus vampyrus | reverse complement strand
CTGTTATCTTATTTTTATAATTGGAAGCTTGAAAGATTCTTTAAATTTTCTTGAAATTTAAAGATTTCACCAGATTTTGGTTACTTTACTGTTATTGATTTTGATTTGGAAATACTAAGCCTTTTCAAACATCTAATTTCAAGAGTGTTTTTAATTCTGAAAAGTGTTCTTCAATTATACCCTTGGGTATATGTCCTGATATTTTGTCTTATGTTTTCCTTCAGATATGAATATTAACTTTTAGTTACATTGCTATAAGACTTTCCACATCTGTCATCTTCTCTTACATTTTTGCTTTTTGTTATGTGTCCTGCATATTTTTGCTTTTTGTTATGTGTCCTGCATATTTTTGCTTTTTGTTATGTGTCCTGCATATTTTCCTGGATCTATCTATTGTTTTGTTAACATGATTTTCTGTAGAAACGCCTATATTTTTCTGCCACTGCTATCAATCTGAATAGTTTTAGAATCAAACCTAGTCCATACTTGCCATTCCTCTTTTCATCTTTTTGAAGATGTGTACTAATTCTTACTTAAGCATTTCCTTTGAGAATGTTGTGGAGGTATTTTCTTAGTGTGGTTGCAATACTCATAATTTCATGTATCCAGGATTCTGGACTTGGGCTGAGGTTCTAGGAACATATAGGTGGGTCAAGATTGACCTATGGGTTAAAGATTGGGGAGGAAAGCATGACCTAAAGGACAGAATTGAGTGATGAAGCCACAGTTGAGATCTAAGGAGAAAATCCAAACAAAGCAGCAATGTAAAGACAGAGAGTTAAAATCCTGATATAAAACACTGGAATAGAAAACAAAGTAGCTTTGGAATGGAGGGAAGAGGATTGATTCTTGAATTTCTGAGACACTATAAAGAACTACTAAATGTACTGGGAAATTTAGACAAAAAGGCAGAAAAGAAATCCTGTCTCATACCTGCTATTGAAACTTATGCTGGAGAGAAATGAGATGGGGCCATATGGCTTCCAGCAGAAGTCTTTCCTAAGATAATATTTGTAGCTCAGATTGGCTGCCAGTGTCACCTTGATCCTATTCATCACACATAAGAATACACTCAATTCCATTTGTTTTGGCAATTGCTTAGTTTGCTTCTCTCTTGGATGATTCTACAAGTATTTTAACGAAAAGAGGGACAGAGTTCTCAGGAGCTTTGATTCACTCCACCATTTTCTGTCAATTCCCAAATTTCATTTAAAGATGTATATCTTTGTAAAACACAGAAGAAATATGAGTATAAAATCTAAGTTCTAATTGCTGTGTATAATATTCTACAAATATACTTTCCCCAGCCTACTCTCAGAACAGACTATAATTAATTTTAGACACCTATAATTCACAGATATAGAATGTTTGCATAATAAGATGGTGAACAGAAGTGTCAGTTTCCCATGCTTATGTGATATGAAAATATGCCAGGAGGAAGTAGAATGAAATTATTAGATCACTTTGGACAGTCCACAGCCTTAACAAGATAATCTGTTTGAGAGATGACTAGAAAATTTTGGTATTAAGTTTCTAACATTGGTACCATTAGAAAACTGGCCATTTAAACGAAGTATATCTTTTCAGGGAACTTTGGAAAAGCTAATGTGTTAAGGTACAATTATTAAGATAAGAGTCAAGGAAGCTTTCAGCAAAAATGTGCTTTACTGGGCCAAAATATTACTGTCTAGCTCTGCCCTGAATCTGTGGAGACAACCTCGGGGACTTGCAAAAAGTACAAACAGGACATTAAACCACATCTCCTCTTGGGCTTCAGAAACAAGGCTTCAAAAGTCAATGCAGGTTTGTCATTCCAGAGTGCCTCACCTAAGATTTATTTTACATTGAATTTTAAACATATATGAGCAGAATTGGTATACAGCATGTGATAGGTAGCTGCTAAATATATGCAAAAACAAGTCATAAGCCAATAGGAGATTAGATTAGAACTTTTATATTTAATATACATCAACTGGTTTTTCCAAGCAAGGAGGAAGGCTTCTTTCATTTCATTTATGAACTTTGCCTTCAAAACTTACTCTCACTTGGGGACTATTTTTCCTAGCACTCATTTATTTACCCATCCATCCAACCATCCATCCATCATTCATACATCCATCTAGTATTTTTGAGTACTTTATGCACCAGTCCTCCTGTGAATGGCTGGGAATACGAGAAAGAATATGAATAAGACAGACTGTTCTTGACTATATCTTGTGAAATCTGTCTGCCTTTACTTCCCCAGATTCTTAGCTTCTCCTCAACTCAGGGAGTCCTTGAGCTCTGCCTGGATTCCCCCTCCCTGCACTGAAGACTGGAAACTCTCTCAAAGCAGTCAGCTGGGAAATCAGAGGACCCACTTGTTTGTCTCCCTTCTCTCTGGATCACTGTTCTTTACTGCCTGATGTCCAGTGTCTCACAAACCATTGTGTTATATATTTTGTCCATCCTATTTTCATTGTTTTCGTTAGAATGGTAAATCCAGATCTTGTTTCTCCATCTTGGGTGAAAGCAGATATTTACTATTGAGTTTTGAGAGTTCTTTACCTATTCTGGACACAAGTCATTTGTCAAATACGTGATTTTGAAATATTTTCTCCTATTTCTAGACTGTTTTGTTTTTTTTTAATTCTCTTGATGATGTCTTTCGCAAAGAAAAAGTTTTTAACTTTGATGTTCAATTTGATGGCATATCTTTCCCTAATCTCAGATTACAAGTTTTCTCCTATGCATCTGCTACCTTGTAAGCTATTGTTCCTTTCATTCTATTTTAATCGTGTGCATAGTGAAAACTTATTTTTGTTGCAGAATTGTGTGATATCTATCTCAAACAAAACGTCCATTCTGGGCTATGTCCTTGGGGATTTTGACACACCTGTAATTATTCTGAGTCTCCACTGGATGTCAATACTGCTCAAGGAAAAGCAGTTCAGTCAGATAGTATATTGGGTGCACAAAAACGATCCATGCTTCTAAGAAGTGTTAAGTGGAATAGTTTGAAATGAGGCTAGAAGAAGTGAAATACACAAAGAGGACTATTTCTCCATCAGCCCTGTAATAAATGTCAGGCAGGGTGGTGGGATACAGCACTGAAATTTGTAGCAGTATTGAACCTAAAAGACTGAATTCTATTTTCCACTCTGGCTCTTCGGTTGCTGACTTATGCAAAAATGAAACCACATTTTTGCTTGAATTTTTTGGGTAATTCTCACAAGGTATTTTATTGAACTAAAATTAGAGACCAATCTTTTTTATTTCTTTTGTTCACTTCCCAAACATGCACAAATTTCAGTAGTGATCGGATAGAAAGGAATGACTTTGCTTTAAAATTACCAAGACCATTTTGGTCCGTATCTTAAAATATCACTAAGTTCAGGAATATGAAACAAGACCCAAAGAGTCAAATGAACTTTGATCATACTTCTGAGCAAGTTTTGCTTCCAGGAAGTGCTTAGTCTGTTAAAGAATTAAAACAAGATAAGCAAAGTTGAATTTATATTGTTTTTCTTTTCTTCTAATAATCTGCCGCAAAATAAATACTTTAAGAATTGAATTCTAGATATTGTTTTTAGTATCCTTATTGTGAAGTATGTAATTATATATCTTATCATTGTGGGTTTTTTTTAAATATAAAATCTTATTCTTCTTTAAGAAGACCTATTTTGAAAATTGGGAAGAGAAGAACATACAATATTTGACAATATGTCCTGCAGGTGAGACACAGAGATATGGGATTGATCAGGTTCTTTTAGCAAGGAATTATTTAAATGCATATTTTATGAAATATCTGAAATGTGTTACATTAATATATTTAATGAGGTTGTCAGTTGACAGAACATAAAAGTGAGCTTATGCTCATCATTGTCTGACTAGCATTGTGCTACTGTGACTAGCAATAATAAAAAATTTAAATGAAGGACCATATCTAAAGCAGATAGAATTTTTGAGTGAGCAATTAAAAAATGTTCTAACATTTGCAAAAAGATACCCAAACTATGGTGTAAGATATGGATAAACAAGCAGAATTAGCTCTTAAAAGTAAGGTACTATTTTAATAAATATGTATTTGGGTGTTGATGATAAGCGAACAGAAGGTTTTTAGCTCTTTCTAAGGAGTGACTTTTCTGTTATGACCTATTTCTCATGGGAGCTTAACTTCCCTATGTAGCTAAATATCTGACAAACATAATATTTGAATTGTTATAAGTGAACAGCCCTCCAAATGTGTCTCACTGACATACTGTGATTCTTGTATTCAGCTATATATGGTTGATAAAGTTTAACTGCGTTCAGTTTCAATATGCCATATGGTAACAAGATTCTGTCCAAGCATGCCTACTTTTTGGCCTGTTTCTCCACAGTGTCCAACATGTCACATTGTTATAATCATATACACACTTTGGCAACTGGCTCAAAGCTTTGCACTATTATTCATTCCCTGGGTTAATAAGAAATGTAAAAACACTTTTATTTATCAAATTTGCTCACATCAAATAAAAGACCTAGATTGTCTGCTTGTAACTCCTGGGTTGGACTTTCCTGTAAGCTGCTGGCATAAGATACAGAAAATTATGAAGGTGTAAATCATACTCTAACATGGCTAAAAGCTTTGTTCCAGACATGGTATTGGCACAAAACTAAAAATATTGGATTGATTTTCCAGAAGTTCAGAGCCATAGTTTTCATATCCTTTTTTTAAATGCCAAATTATATCACTAATATTATTTTTTTCTGTTTTGACATGATCTTGTGTTATGGGCCCATCTTTCAAATTTCCCATTTAAGCTATTCTCTGGCTTGCTTTTATTAAACCAAAGGAATTTCAGATCTGGAAGACTATTTAAAATCCTTTGGATGACCACTTTAATACTTAAGGGTGAAATACAGCCATTCTACAAAAATGGAATATTGGAAGCATTGCACTGGAATAAAACAAAACAATTAAAACAGATTCTTAAATAGCAATCATTGGTTCCAGTGTGTCAAATTAAATCTGTGCCTCCTAAGATAGTAATTTTTCCATTTTCAAATTAACTAAGCCAAGTTTTAACTTGTGTGGCATAATAAATCTTTTGCTATGTTTTTTATTTGTTTGAATAAGAATAACCTTTGTATTTTTTAGATTATTAATGCTTTGGTGTTTTATAATAAAAACTTTTCCTCAAGAAGAAATGAATGGTGGAGAGAAAACCTATTGCTCAATAAAAATAATGAAGTGAATTTTTTAAAAACCCAGATAATTCGAGAGCAGACATTTTCTCAAATATTACTTGCTGCTCAGGATTAATTTTACATAAATTCATTCAGTGGTGACATTTTCTTAGATGACTCAAAGATACTAATTTAAGAATAGATTTCACCATCAAAATCTTTTGAGTAGAAGGTATAAAGACAAATGTTTCCTTTTTCAGTTTCAACAGTCTTGTTAATTTATGAAGTCCAGAATTTAGGAATGCATGACTTTAGGCTCCAGAGGGTCACTTAATAGATAATTGAGTCATTATATTGTATTGTTTCTAGTTTGACAAGGACCTATAGTAGGTGTTCAATAAATCAGTCATGTCTACAAAATGAAGGAATTCGTGGACTTGCTACATTATGTAACACAATCAGAGGCTCTCCTAGGGTGGCAGAGTAGGTTTGGAAGCAAATCGGGGAAATAAAGCAGCAACAAAAGTGCCAGATGCAGAGTCTGCAGCATCTTTATCCCCAAACTAGTAATTTATATTGAAGGAAAGAATACAGGCCCACAATCTTTCATGTTCATTTCCAAAATCCAAAAATCTCAAGAAACTAAAAGTATTTTCCAGAATTCATATGAAGGGAAAACCAGATTTAAGCTGACAGAGGCTATTTATGTTATTTGTTTATCCCATTCAGTGTAAATATTCACATATTTTGCTACAGAAACACCAGTGTGTTTGATTACAGACTCTGGTGAGAAGTTATATGATATACAATATATGCATTTTAATACCTTTTAAAAATACATATAATTCTGAGTTCTTAAACATTTTCACTCTGAGGTGTGGGACAAAAGCTTGTGACTCTGTAAATAGCTGATCTCAAATTATTGAGATATTTTCTGCGTATTTTCCTAGCCATCAATTATCCTCTCCTTTTCAATGCTTGACTCACAACAAAACTTCTTGCAAAGGAGCTCCCCTTCTAGAAGATGAATGGTACCTTCTCTGTTCCTTGACTCACAACATGAAGTATTGCACCTTCATCAACCATCAGCCCTCACTGTGGCCTGGTTCTCTGGGAGCTGTGCTCTTTGTGCTTGGTTAACTTGGGAAGGCCTTCGTGCCACATGCGGTCTACAGGAGCACTCAACAAGTAAGCTGGCTTCCTGTGGGACCATCAGAGGTATCACATCATATATATGATAACACATACTGAGTGATCAGAATGTGCACAGTTTTCTCCATGAAGTTGTATCAAAATAGAACCGATCATTTGAGCTTTGTTAGTTTCAGGCATAAACCATAAGGTGATCCAAGGAAGAGAATTCAGCTATTTATCCTTGATCAATGAATGGTCTTCTTCTGTCATTAAACAAAGATTGTCTGGATAAATTGAACTTTTCCATGAAAACCAAGTCTGCTGTATCTACTACTCCATGAGGGACAAACCCCAAGGTAGAATGCTTTCACATCTGGCTTTAAGTAACTGATCTAATTGGCCCAGGTAGAACTTAATCGGGACAGAGTAGAAGGGAAACTAAAATTAGTTAATTCTGTTCCTCATTAATAATTTGGGCTGTGGAATTTGGGAGATGATTTGAGTGTTTATTCTCTAAATTTATCCATATAATCACTCTACCTACCTCTACTAATGGTAGAATTGCATCGAGATTTGTCAAGCCAGAAAATTAGTATTTAAAACCTGCTGTGATAACCCACAGGAGTCATTACAGGGGGAAAGGAAATTTGGTGGCTTGCACCCTTTTTGTTCCTTCTTGACTCTGGATTTTGGAAGGTCCAGAGAAAACACTAGTCTTATCTGGTTTCTCTAATGACATCTCTCTCCTTCCTTCTTCCACCCTTCCTTCCTCCTCTAACCACCCCAAATCCTCTCTCTTTCTCTCTTTCTAATCATCTATTGCTCACTATCACTCTCTCTGCCTGACTGTGATTCTATCTGCTTTTTTTTTTTTTTTTTATCATACTGGGAAAGTATGAGAAAAGATGGGAAAGGAGAGAAATGGGCATTTGTCATCCTCTAGTGAGAGTTCAAATATTACTGAAATCATTATTTACCATTTGTAGTCTTATAAAAGTAAAGTCTTCCTATAGCAGCAATGGCAATTCTTAAATTTCACTTTGAGAACCACTTAAACTAGAGATCATTTAGTAGGCATGTAATTCATACAGCACTTTGAATTCCTTGGGAGATTTTAACTGAACTGAAGGGCGTTAATCCTTTATAATAAAATGAAATCAGCTAGTCTATTAACCCTGGAATACATTTTTCCGAATTATTCAGGGTTGAATTTATTTAGCTAGCTTGTCAAGAAAGGTTCTGAAAGTTTCATTTTAGGGGAGTTCCCATGGGAAATTTTCTTATCAAAATTCTTATTTTGATATTCTGGCTCATGATTATTTTTCTTATTCAGAAAACAAACAAATAAAACTGTAGGGTTTATAGAAAGTGAATAAACACTGCTTTTCTAATATTTCTGAATATTTGTGTTTTAATTTTATAGTGAAATGTGTTAAGAATATCTTTTGGCTTTTCTAACCATATTGTCAGCAAGAAGCTAGAAGGTGAGTTTAAAACCAGTTGTGGCATGGCAGCTGCACTGGACTTGGCTTCTTAAGTGGCATCTCTAGAGAGGGAGGTGAATCTCAGCTTTTCACCTTGACACGAGCAGGAATAATGAGAAACGTGCTCTTTGGAAAGCTGAGACCCTTGGTGTTCTGTGTTCTGGCTCAAGCTATTTGCGGTGCACCTCCCTGTCTTCCACCTCTGGCTCGGGGATGCCCCACATGGCTTACCAAGACTTCAGACTCTCTTGATGGTTGCAGTGGCCCTAGACCAAGGGTTGCACACACAAAAGCATACAAGTTCCAAGCAGAGATGTAAGTGAAGCCTGTACAGTGGGAGAGGTTTCTACTGAGTTTCAGCTGAGAGGTGTACTGGTCCCATGGTGTTAGAGATTCCATTTTTTATTTTCAAAGGAAACACAAAATCCAGAATATTTTTAGATGCAATTTTATAATTTTAAAATATTCCCTTGTCATTACTCAAGTTTAAAAAAACAAAAAACAAAAAGCAGCATAACAGCAGGCCTGTGAGCTGCCTGTTGTGATTTCTCCCCAAATGAAACAAAACCAGGAAGAGACATTGTAACAGTTCACCTCTGTACTCAGTGATTTATGTATCCCACAATTTTTTAAGGCTTTAAGCATCTTTCTAGTTTATCAGGAATCACAGCAAAAACGTAGACTATTGTAACGCCACATATGGAATGTGCGCAAGAGCTGTCGCGCCATGGTCTTGACCGCTCTTGATCATTAGAGACCATCTGCACACTGTGCAAGAGGAAAGAGGTGTTGATCAGGTAGTATGCTTTGTGCTCTCCAGCTGTGATCTTGCTGCAGCTTCTATTAACATTGACCCTGTAACACATACTCTGCTTTAACAAGGAGGCAGCACCAACAAGATGAACTAAACATGAGGACCAACTCCCTCCCTCGCCCCCAAGAAGAGACCACCCAAAGAGACGCTGAACTAAAGGCCCGTAATACAAACCATTGCTCATGGGAAATGAAAAGTACTTAAGAGATGACTGAAATTTACAATGATTTCAGACCCACTTGGCCTCCATTTCTTCCTCGAAAATAAAGCAGTCTCATTTCAAGTGGTTCTCTATAGCTTGTGATTATAACAGAGACATCAATTTAGGGCTTGGACACAGGTATTTTAGAATATGACTGCTATCAACCCACAGTATAGTGAATCATCTGAATTTCTGAGCATCTGGCTCACCTGGATTTTATAGACATAAACTGTGTCTACATGAAGCAAAGTAAGGGATTTATTTATTTTCTTATTTATTTATTTCAACAAATGATTACTGAGTTTTGTGTTGTTAGAACTAAAAGGTAATTTTGACAATACCTGCCATTAAAACCATTAAGTCTAAGAGGTAAGAGAGAAACATAAGCAACCAACTAAATATAACACATTAGATGTTATGATAATGGCATACTGTTCCATCAGTAACTCCTGCTGGAAATCAATCCACATTTCTCCTTTGTCAGTATCCTAGTCTAAGGCACTATTATCTCTCTTGGAGACTACTGCCACAAACCCCTATCTGCTCCTGAAGCTTCCCTTCCTGCTACCCCCATCCCCATCCAATTCATAGCAACCAGAACAATTATAAAAAGAACAATAAAGCCCTGTAGGTATAGCTATTGTGTATTTCTCCAGCCTCATCCCCTAGCACTGCCCCTCCCAGTCTGGTCTCCATCAGTTCTCACAAGGAGCTAAATGCTTTTCTTGCTCAGAATCTTGCTGCTTGCTATTTCTTGTGCCAAGAGACTCTTCCCTGGTTTACATATCACCTCTTAAAAAGGTGTTGATTGCCCTAAGTTCTCCACTTTAAACTTCATCTCTATTTTGCTTTTTACCTTTATTATAATGTTCACTTATTTTTGTCTGTTTTCTGCATTTTTTTTGTCTGTCTCCTCCACTGGATTTCGTGAAATTGACATCATTATCTCTCTTGGTTCCTATTGTACTCTCAACAACTTGCAGAGCACTTGATGTACAGAGTCATTCCTCAATAAATATTTATTCTAAGAATGAAGGAATCACAAGTCCTTATTGGACAAATATGGGGAGCAATTTGTTCTTGAGATTACAGAAAGGAGAAAGATGGTTGGTTATTTTATTAATATTCTAGGGCTGCCATAAAAAACAAACAAACAAACAAAAAACAACAAAAAAAAAAGACGTCACAAACTGGATGGCTTAAAGCCATGAAAATTTATTCTTTCACTATTCTGAAAGCTAGATGTCTGAAATCAAAGTGTCTGCAGCGTTGATTCTTTCTTGGGGATCGGAAGGAAAATCTGTTTCAAATCTTTCTCTTAGCTTCTCAATGTTACTTGGCTTGTGGCAGCTTAACTTCACTTCATCATCACATGAGATTCTCCCTGTGTGTCTATGTCCGAAATTTCCTCCTCTTATAAGGGCACCAATCATTGGTTTATGGCTGTCCTTAATTCAGCATGACCTCATTTTAATTGATAACATCTACAAAGACTATTTCCCAACAAGGTCATGTTCACAGGTACCTGAGAGTTAGGACTTGAACTTATCTTTTGGAGGAACACAATTCAGCCCACAATAGTCATCTATCTCTCATAGAATGTGGCATTAGAGTGGGGTCTTAATAAATGAATAGAAGTTGGAGTGGGGAGTGAGTTGGGTAAGTGTACAGTTAGAATAATAAGCAGGACAGTACATTTCTCATAATAAAGACATTAAAGTTGGGCAGTAGTTGACTGAGGGAAGACTTGAATTCTGTATAGAGGAGTCTTGATTTCAATCTATTGTCTTAGTCTGCTCAGGCTTCCGTAACAAAATAGCATAGACTGGTGGCTTAAACAATAGAAGTCTATTTTCTCAAAGTTCTGAAGACTGGAAGTACAAGATCAAGGTGCTAGCAGAGTTGGTGTCTGGTAAGATCTCTCTCCTTGAGTTGCCTTCTTATAAGGGCACTGACCCTATATATTAGGGTCCTGTCCTTATGACCTCATTTAACCTTTATCATCTCTTCACAGGCCCTCTTTCTTTCTTTCGTTCTTTCTTTTTAATTAAGTAATTTATTTTTATGGTGACATTGGTTAACAAAATCCAGTAAGTTTCTGGTGTACAATTTAACAGTAAGGCATATATATATTGCATTGTGTATTCACCTACCATAGTTAGATTTCTTTCTGTCACCACATATTTGACCCTTTATACTCTATCTATCACCCCCTCTCCCTCCCTCTGGTAACCACTACTCTATTGTCCATGTCCATGAGTCTCTGTTTGTCTTGTTCATTTGACGCTTTTAGTTTTATATCACACATATAAGTGATATCATGTGGTTTTCAACTTTTTCTGTCTGGCTTATTTCACTTAGCATGATTATCTTGAGATCATTCATGTTGTCGCAAATAGGCCCTATTTCTAAATACAGACACATTGAGGCTTAGGGCTTCACCTCTAAGAATAGCAAATTATATTAGTAATGAGGCATGGGAAATAGGAGATTTACTTCAGAGACATTTCAGAGGTAGAATCTATAGAGCTTGGCAATATCATGGAGGGTGTGATGACGAGGGAGAGATACAGGATAGATGAGAGAATCTGGTGAGACTGGGTATTAATCTTATCTTCATTCATCTATATTGCCATGGTATGGTTAGTTAAGGCATGCATGTTTATGCATGTCAGAATTTCTCTATTTTCCATTTTATGAAATTAAGACTGCACCCCAATTTTCCTGATTCTTTTATTTCTGAGTTTTATTTTCTCGATTATAAAAATTCTTTCCAAAATCCTGGCCTGCTTGGCTGTTTCCTGCACCCCAACAAGTTCTTCTCAGTTACCTCTCCTGAAGGTTAAGTTCTGTTCCTCAACTGCCAATCCCAGTTCAGAACCTACTGTGATTTGACTATTCCTAATATGCCTAATTTTCTTTTCAATTGTTGCTGTATGAACACCCGTTGCTTACATTACATTTGTATTTCTTGGTCCTAGCATTTGCTTGTATCACCTCTGGCCTTACTAAACCATTTGGACATTCAACTATCTGGCCGCTCCCAGAAGAGCAAGCGTACTGCCAAGTTAGTTTCTTCCATGTGCTTCCTGTCCATCATCAGCTTTCTCCCAACTGGCCTTTGTTTCTGACATCTTGCCTATCTACTCTCTCAGACTTTTCATAGCGCTGGAACTTTCTAACTCAGGCAGCTAGGTAAATGAAGAATCAGTTTAGACAACCAATCCTCCCCCTCTTTTGCCCTGGTGAGTTCACTGCCTCAGCATTTTTTTTTTTTTCAGTGCTTCTGCATCATAGTAAATGTTTTCTTTTCAAAAGCAGTATAATTTTTATAACCTTCAAATTCATGTTGCTTTATTGATATAAAACAGTTTCTTCTAAATACGAAATACTCATGTTTAGCCCTATCAGGTTCTCCACCTGACTGATCCCAATGGGCTAGTAATTGCGAAGTTGAACCTCATTTAGCATAGGGCAGCAAGCGATATGCCCATTACCCCGACAGGCAGTTGTCTAGAACACTGGGCGACTGAGCGGGGCATGGAACACAGCTCACTCCCCCTCCCCTCCCGCCACTGTTCCCAGTCAGACCCTTTTATCCTTCACTGTGTGCTCAGGGTACTTCCTGGAGGTACTTTTGTTTCTAGGTATCATTATAGGGCTTTAGAGAAGTAAGAATTTTCTCCACAGAAAGTTTATGGAGCTTTCCTTTAGAGTTTTGATTGCTTTTATCCCATGAGACAGCCTAAAGATGATAGGAAAAATTGTAATTTGTAAAAATGATGACCACATATGAAAATATGTAAACATAGTTCACGTATTATACTTCATACAAATAGTTTTGGTTTGGGGATATAGATAGATAGATAGATGATAAAGATATAGATATAGATATGGATATATAATCTCCTATAGATTGTATTCTATAAACATTTTAATGGATACTTAATTTGGAAAATAATTTGAATTTTAATATTTACTGGAATTTTTTAATATAAATTTTGTGTCTTCATCTTAAGGAGCAAAAAAAAAAAATGTGTTTAGAGACTAAGGATAAAATTCTAGAGAGAAGAAAAACAATGTTTTACTGAAGGATGGATTGAATTGCATGCCAAAAGTACTCAGAAAGAACAAATGCAGTTATATCAAATGTCATAATGTAATTTTCGAATTTGAATACTATTAACATTAGCTTCTCAATTTTTATGTGGCTTTTTAATATTAGTGAACAGTGCCAAATGGCTCCTAAAACCAACTTATTCTTTTTCATTTAAATTGCGCTTTCCAAAATCTGTAAGGTTATTCCATTCCAATATTCTTAGCTATATTTATATTTAAGTATAAAGTCAATATCTTTGAATGTGATATTGCATATCAGATTGATCATATTTTGTTATGCAGGAAAATACATATTTTACAGTATAAAATATTCAATATATAGGTGTGATTAGAAAAGAGTCTTAAATTTTTATCTTACAAAAATAATGAAAAAATCATAATCTCAGACTGAATATCTTGACTGGAGACTGCCTAAGGTACGTGTGCTTCTAGTGAGTTCACAATTCCAAGATGGTTACTTCATGTTTGTTATTTGTAAAATATAGTAAGGCCCATTAACACTTTGGTACTGGGGTTAACAAGCAGTTTTTTCTTCTTAGACTCTGCTATATCCAGTTTTGTACTACCTTCCATTATTAGGCTTTAGAAGCTTAACCTAATGTACAGTCTTTGAAATATAAAAATAGTCTTTATGTTACAAAATGATGCACCATAGAATTCCTTTTAAATGACAAGCTTTTTTGACGTGGCTCCACCTCCAGCTGGGCCAGGATCTGATCTGCCTTTGAGGTAACTATATTTGCAATTGCTCTTTGTCATTCATCTCTCAGAGGTTCTTGTCACAAATCAGAACAGAGAAGCCCCAAACTTCCTCTGATGTTTCCTCTAAACACAGAGCAGCTTTGTTCAAAGAACAAGGAGTTTTCGTAGATGTCTTTACAGAGTAGGCTGGCCCACAGAAGTCCCTAGAATATGGAGCTAAGACGAGTTTGTCCCTATTTACAGAAAAAGTGCTGGAATCTCAGCCCCTTACCCAACTCCAAATCCTAAGAGCTCCCGGAATCTTGCATTCAATCATTGAATAAGTAGAATAGAGTCCTCTCAATTCTGTCTCTATACCTCAGAATCTATCTACTTTTCTCCACTCCCCCACACCACCATCCTAGTTCTGGTCACTATCATCTCTTGTCTGTACCATTGCCAGAGCTTCCTATTACCTTGGTCTTCTGTCTTACTTCTCAGAAGTCCATTGTCTGTATTTCAGTGTTGCTAAAAAGCAAATACTTCCAACGTTTCCTTTTGTCACCAAGATAAAGTCCAAATTCCTCAATATGGTATAATTTTTACCTCTTTCTGCCTTCAGTTCTCACTCTCATGTTTTCAGCTTCTTTGTATTTCTTTGTATTGTTACTTGATCCTAAACCTTTGCATATGCTACCCTTGATCTGGATGCTGATCTCCTCTGCCCTCCCTCTGCCTCCTCCATTGCCTTCCCTTTCCCCTTCTCGACCATCTTGCCTGCTTAATTAAATTCAGCATTTAGATATAAACCTTGATGTTATACATTATGACAATCTTCTCTGACTCCCAAAACTGAGTTAGGTACCATGCTTGTGTGCTTCCATAAGACATAACACTCCATGTGTAATGACTTATTTATTTTTTACCTTCCCAACTAGACCATCAGTTTCTTGAAGACAAGCTCCGTGTTATTCATTACTGCATCCTCATCCTTAGCACCTATGATTTTGCTTGACACATAATAGATATTTGCTTTATATTTGTTAAATAAATATTGGCTTGTGCCCGCTTACCCCTTACTCCTGTTTTGTTTCTATATTTCATTGGCTCCTGGACATTTGGGTTTCTCTCCTGCATGCTGCTACCCTGTGATCGTCCCCACTGAATCTGACATCCAGTTTGGCTTTTCTTATTTTAATCTTGGCAATCGTTCTGTCTTGCATAACTTTTATACCAGCCCTCTGGCCTTCTCTGTTTTGACTGCTTTGGAAAACTACCCTCACTGTGACATTTTCTGCCCGGATGATATCCCTTCTAAACCTGTGTCTGTATGGAGAGTAGGGGGATGGAGAGTACATATTTTGTTTCTAATTATCTATTATTACAGCATCACTGTGCAAAGGTGAGGAGCTTTGGCTTTCTTTTTAACTAGAGAATAGCTAGAGAACTATTCTGGAGCATGAATTTATCACAGTATAGTCATGCTTTCTTTACTGGGTGACTATGAACAGCATCTCTGTTAAAATAGTCTTGCCTCTGCTCCCCTCAGCCCATTTGCTATGAGCATCAGGTCTCTTATTAGCTGCTTACTCTAAAACCTTAGTTATCCCTTTTCTTTATCTCAGTCTGCTTTCTGCAAGTCTTAGCAAGATTCAGGGAGAAACACCTTAATTATTGCTTCCTCAACAGCCTCTATCTTTTTTTTTTCCTATTTCCAAGTTTTAACACAGAAGATAGAAACAAAAGTGTCCCCCCCAAATCCTACCGGGCCACCAGTGCCTTCTTTACCTACGTGTCCCTGACTACCAAATTAGATAACACAGATCTAGAGCCTGAAGATTGTGGCTGTCCCAGGTACCATCAGAGGGGCTGTAAGATGTCCTTTACTATGTCCCTTACCATAACACTCATAATGTCTTCCAGATTTAGATCCTAACTCTGGGAAAACTTAAGGTTGGAATTTTTTAATAAGGATGAGATTAAGTTGCTTTCATTTCATAGAATGGGGCCCTAATGTACAGATTAAATTTAGGTATGAATGAATCAGAAATGTGTTTCTTGCACTCTCAAACTTGTAGTCTGTTTCTCTACTTGTTATACTTACCTCACAGAGTGGTTTAGATTATTAAATGAGAAAACGTATACAAAAAATATGGTACAATGCATGACCCTTAGAAGGTGTTTAATACCTTCATCTTTCCTCAGTTCAAACCTTAAATGGCCAAGGTCATAGGTTTTATCTCTTTTAGGATCAATAAATTTTCACAGATGGATATCTGAAGATTTTGGCATGTGTTCACTGCAGTTATCAAGTGAGAAAGCATAAATGAATAAGTGCCCTTATTTTCACTAAGGGATGACTAGATTTAATCATATGACATTCTGAGATTCTATAATATCCACTTCATCCATGAAGACCAGCATTTAGAACTGGAAACATATGGATACTAAGAAGTGTGTTAAGTATAGGTATAGACACTGGTCTATTCATAGATGGAAAAAAAAATGCTGAAAAAATATATTTAGAACATATATTAAAATATATTAAGTATATATTAATATATCAAAATATAAAAATATATTAAATTGTTTAAAAAGTGAGAAAAGCATACTAAGCACTGGAAATATCCAGGGTTATGTTCTCTTTTTTATGCTTTTTGAGCCATACTGATTTTCTGTTGTTTAGATCGAGCTTGAATGAAATTCTGCCATTTTGTCAGCAGTGTTCAGGCCTAATCAGTAAGAAAATGACAGAGGCAGAGGCAAGAAGCTTGATGGAAGAATGAAATTATACATGATTATTGCAGAAATATACCATGGAGATAACTTATAAAGAAGAGAATGAGGATTTTGGAGAAAAGATTCAGAGTCTTCTTTGTGTAATGTTGTATGACAATGAAATCCAGGTAACTGTTGCCTGAAGACAACATTATAGTTAGGATACAGGTTTAATTATTGTAACAAAGACTCCAAATTTCAATGATAAAAACAATATAAAAATTCGTTTTTATCTCACAGAATTATTTAAGAATAAGCAGCCCAGAGCAGACATGATGATGGCTCCTCAGTGTCAAAAATCTGTATCTTTCTAGCTTATGGCCAATACCACATTTAGACTAGTGCAAGAAAGGCCCTTGCACTTGGCCCTGTCTCTAGTTCTCCTTGAGATGTGTGTTCTCTCCGCAAACTGGAAGTCTTCAGGACCAAGGAGGTGTGCTTATCTGGAACATCTATCCCCTCCCTCACAGTTTAGACCACGTGTTAGGTACTCAGGATCCAGAATACCCTACTCCAATGGCTCCAAACCTGTTTCCTCTATCCCAGAGTGTTCTGAGTTGCCGGTCTCTACTCCCTTAGGCTCGAGGAAAGAAGTGGCTAAGTGATAATTGTCTATGGGAACTTAGACATGTGATCTGGGGTGTATGTACACCCCATGAGATCCTTTATAGTGCATCGTAAACAATAGTTGGGTAGGAATATTCATAGGCCAGAGTTAGCTTGTCTGTGGTTCTGTAATCCTCAATGTAAGACTGATGCCTCATGGACCAAAATTGCTTGTTCAGCTCCAACCATTACATCTGCATGTCAGGCAGCAGGAACAAGAAAAAAAAAAAGAGGAGAGGAGATAGATGGTCCTTTAGGGCATAATCTAGGAAAAAATACAAAAACACATAGTTTCTGCTCACATTCCATTAGCCAGACCTTTGAACATTTTTACTGAGCATCCCACATTCTCAGTTAAAACTTCTGTTACTAAGGAGAAGAGAAGAATGATATTGGAGAAAACCAGCAGCCTAGCACATTCTTTTTCCTTCCAAATGTTAATCCCAAAGTCCCATTAAATTACAAAATTAATCTCAAAGTCCAGGGTCTTGAGGTAATATGTGGTCCTCTCCAACAGGTTAATGTAGCTTATGTGGGTTCGGGGATATGCCAACTAAATAAAAGCTATTTGTCTCTTCCTCCCCACACCCAAATTCTAGAAAAAATGGTAAAAGAGGAATAGGTTATCCACAGTAAAAATGCTCAGTCAAAACAGAAAAGAACGAGAAATTCTAGGGCAGTTGCTGGTTTTTAGCAGTCATCAAATCTTGCTGAGGAAGATATTGCAAAACCTCCCTCTCTGACAGCTTGGTTAGTCCCTGGTTAGCTCATTTGAAAACCTTTGGTTCTGCTCTCTGAGGAAGTTCTTTCGCCACTGTGATGGGTGGTCCCTGGCTTTGCCCTCTGTGACATTCTTCCTTGTCTGATCTCCTCCACAGTAACTTTACATGAACATCGGAGCATGTGTTGCTTTTGGGAGAAGTACTCAGGGGTTGCTTTATAGGTTCAACTGACATAGACATTTTCATGTTACATGTGTTATTTTTTTGAAGTATATTTTCCTCAAAATCTTAGGGCCCGAGTTCATTCTCTCAGCACCAGGCCTGCCCGACACCTGTGCTCTCCTTCAGCCACCCGCCCACCACTGCCAGCAGGTCGGGTCCTGCCGCCCGAGACCCTATCCGCCATACAGATCTGCCGGATCATGCTGCATCGTCCACGGAGGAACTATCCTGAGTATGATCGAGGCGTCAGGGGGCATCATCGGCACTCGGTATGGTAATTGCCAGAATGGGGAGCGCTCTGTGGTCACCCTGGCCGGGGTCGAGCGCACCGACTTCTGGCGCGCATCAGCGCAGAGATCACCTACACTCCCAAGCACTCCATGCAAGTCCAGGTCAACGTGATGTCTGAAAACATTCCCACGGGTACCAAAAAGAGGACCAATAAGGCCACCATGTGCTATGTGCCCCTGTCGCTGAAGAATGTGTACGAGAGCAGGAAGACAGCCACAAGCAGTACGAGGCCCAGAAGCCCGAGCGCGTGGAGACCAAGTGGAGGAGCCAGGATACCGTCCAGCCTGCCCTGAACCCAGGGCCAAACACGGTCAGCTACAACCAGTCCAGCTTGATCCACCTGGTGGGGCCTTCGGAGTATGCACTGCACGGCTTTGTGCACGGAGGTGAGGTGTCACCGTGAACTTCATGGAAGATGTGGCTGAGATCATGGCCGCACGTCACTGCAAGGCCAACACAGTCACAGCTTCTGTGGACGCCATTAACTTTCACAATATTAGAAAAGGCTTGTCATCACATCTCTGGGCACTTGACATTCACAAGCAATAAGTCCATGGAAATCGAGATCCTGGTGGACACCGACTCTGTAGTGGACAACTCACAGAAGCGCTACCGGGCCGCCAGTGCCTTCTTCACCTACGTGTCCCTGAACCAGGAGGGCAAGTCACTGCCTGTGTCCCAGCTTGTGCCTGAGACCAAGGATGAAAGAGGTGCTTTGCAGAAGGCAAAGGGCGATACCTGCAAGATGAAAGCGAAACAACAGGGCTAAGCGGAGCCTCAGCCCTAGATGCCTTCCTCCTGCTGTTGGGCCTGCAACAGCCCCAGCGTCTCATCATCTAGAAGTTATCCCCTGGCCAAAAACGCAATTCAAATTGAAAACTGGTGTTGTGTGCAGTATTTCTCTGGCGGTGTTAACTCTTCTGAAAACCTGTACACCAAAGCTTTATTTATATCATTCCAGTGTAAATGCTATACAGTGTTGTCGCCAACACCCAGAGGCATTCGGTGGAGTCCTGGGGAATATTCCATGTTCAGTACACAGTATGTAAAGAATCCAGCATCACTGATGAAGCTGCTGTTTGGCTGGGGGGTGAGGGGTGGGGAATCTTAGTAGGCTTATAGTTTATTGGCTTCAAGCTTTATTTATTTATTTTTTATTTTTTTTATAAATAAGAAGCTGAAGATATTCTCTTGTCAGACATATTATATCTGAGAACCTTTAGTAACTAGTCTTGTGCCTTTGCCTATTCTTCCCCATGTTCTTAATGGCCTTCTTGAAGCCATCCAACAGTTGATTGGGAAGGCTACAACAGTAATCTGATCATTGTTTGTGGGCTGGACTCATTTACTTACAGGGAGATGCTTGAGAGACAGGCCTGAGGGCATAGTTTTAGGTCCTGCTAAGTCTTGTCTTTAGAGCCACTTTTTAATTTTGTTTGCATTTTAGATACAATATAATTAACTTTGTTAATGACATGAAATTCTAAATTACTAGACTCTTTGTCTATTTAGATGAAAGGGTACATGCAGAGAAAAACCTTAAGTGTATTCCCTTCAATCAATGCTCATAAATGTTCTAGTTCTAGGCTGAGTCTCTCTTTTTTTTTTTTTCAAGTCTTTGCTAAAAGCCTCAAAAGGCAGCCAATATACAGCAACATTCTGAGTTTTTTCAACAAGTCCTAAACTCACAGTCCATGCTCATATGTGTTTTGCCTTCCAAGGCATCAGAGGTAACAGTTTTGTCAATGTATTTCCAAGAATAACGAGTCACCAACTTTCCAGCTTCTTATTATCTGTGTCCCTTCCACCTGCTGCTCAATTCTTAAGCCAATGGCTTTAGATACGGTTGTTGCTATAGAATTCCAAAATAACAGTAGTTTAAACAAGATAGTTCATTTCTAACTCCCATAGCAGCCCAAGTCAAAGCGGCCCAGAGCAGGCTAGCAACTCTGTGAACATGTCCACTTTGTGGTTCAAGATGACTTCTTCAGCTCTGCTCATCATGTTCACTGGGAAGAGGAAACGAGAAGATGGAAGGCACATCCTTTCCTCTTAAAAGCATGACTCAGAGGTTTGCACCACTTGTGCTCACATCGAATTAGCCAGAAGTTAATCATGTGACTGCACCTCACTACAAAGAAGGCCAGAAATCAGGTCTTTATCTGGGAAGCCATAATCCCAGCTAAAATGTCTGTACCATGGAAACAAGAAGTCAATAAATATTGGGAGAACACTCATACTATCTGCCAGAGTGAGCCATTGTTGGTACAGATGGGGAGCAGTAAACAGAGAACACTACTATTCATCTGCTTTATAAACATTGGTGGCTTTCATAGTCACTGAATAAACTATTCCTTCCTTTTCCTCCTTAGGAGCTGAATAGCCAAGCCTGAATTTAAATGATGCTTATGGACTCCAAAGTGGCAGAGCATTTTTGGAGAACTTCTGTTTTGTTTGGCAGAGATAATTGGCCTACGGGAAAGATCAGCATGTATTTCTTAGTCTTGAAGATTTTATAACATTTCCTTAGACCACAAAATGAATAGAACAACTGTGAACAGAATATTGGAAATTATAGAAGCCAAAAGAGTGCCTCCCAAATAAGTGTTTATTTTTTAATCTTTCTAGATTCGCTTTCTAGAAATAGCTCTCTTCTTGTCTTTGCTTTCTACAGTGGTCTTGCACTGAATCCACACAGAAAGAACAGAGCATCTAAATCTAGATTCAACTCTCCTCGACTTTAGTGGTAATTTTCTCCTAGGCATGTACTACCAAACCTAATAAGGGTTTACATTAGGAGTCCCAACTATTCTTTAGACTGTATCAGATTTTTCACATTGCGGATTAAATGATAGTGTTCAAACACTGGAGCTAATTAATTTCACTATGACTAAAACCAGGCCTGACTGCTGACTCAATTTTAATACAAAGTAGTGGTAAGCGCACAATCCTTGGGTCAGACAGACTGTGATTCAAGCTGGGCTCTGAGAAGTATGTCTTAGCCATTCACTTATATGTGGGGAAGGAGATATCAGTTTTCTTCTCTCTCGATGTTTCATATTTATGATCTTATCTTCAACTATCAGTTCTTGATATATATCTCTAGCTCTGTTCTTTTTCCTAAGTGTCTTTTTCCTGTATTTCTAGTCATATGGACTGTTAGGAACAATAATTGAACTTAGTAGGCCTGTAGGTAGTTAAACGAGATGGCATGTAAAATTGCCGAGGACAGTGCCTAATAGTCAAATGATAACTATTATTATTTGTTCATTTGGAATGAATGAATTAATAAAATAGCACCTGTAATATACTTCACAAGAAATGGTATAGATGTGTGTGTATGTATGTGTATATGGTGTTATAATAAAAGTTGTTCAAAATAACACAGAGGTATACCAGAACTCTTTTTCTTTAAAAAAAGACCTATGATTGAGAAATGCTGCTCTGTCTAGCCTAGAATTTCGCCCCTCCCTTGCACTATACTTTGTATATAATAGGTAAGTAGTTAATAAGTATTAATATTTGTTAAAATGAATTTATTAATATGCAGATTTTTATCTTAAGATTTTCTACTATAATATGTTAACATAGTAATACATTAATAGCCAAATGCAAGGCATCATTACATTCATGTCATATGTTATCTCATTTATTCATCAAAATTACACATGATGATAGGTCTTATCTCTATTTTACAGAAAAGTACACTGACACTTTTATAAGAGGGGTTAGCTGACTTATACAGAGATATATGGCAAGTAGCTGGAAGATGCAGTAATAAAACTCAGATTAGTTGGTTCTAAAGTCCATTCTTTCAACCAAAGTACTGTACCAAAAAATTTAAAAGGTAAGTGTGAAAATAGCAAAATGGCTACATAATAGCAATATTTACATCAATAACATTATCTTAGAAGTTTACCCTCTAAGCTTGAGAGCAAATGCCCATGGTCTTGCTCTCTCAGACAAAGCAGGCATGTAGTATAGAATTCAATGTCAATCAAAGCCGTCAAATGTATCTTACTGATGTTTTTATCTTTGCTTTTTATTTTCGATTTTGTTAGGATCTAAAGTGAGGGAACAAAAGAAGAAAGGGAGATTCAAAGAAAGAGATATTATTGATAGCCATCATTCTTGTATTTCCAGTGCCAGTCTTCAAAAGAAAATGCTTTCCAGTTTATCTTTCTTTGTCTAACATATACAGAGATGTGATCAGTTATTAGAATGATCAAATATATGGGAGAGATATGAATAATAAAAAGGCAGTTATACCATCTCAGCAGACCAAAGGAAATTTTCAGTTAACAGTTTTAGCTGTGATTTAGAAAGACTATCATAAAAATGGTGTTAAACCCATTGGAGGAAAACTTCTCATTAGAATGTAATAGGACAGTTTAAAATACTTAGAAAAAATAACCTGGATAGAGTTACTGCTGTGGCAGTGTATCAGTTTTCTATTGTTACACAGCAAATTACTAGAAACTTAGCAGCATAAAACAATACACATTTATTATCTCACAGTTTTTATACATCAGACGTTTGAGTACAGCATAACTGGATCCTCTGCTCATGACTCATATGCTGAGGTTAAGGTATTGCCCAGAGTTGCAATCATGTTGAGGCTCAAACTCCTCTTCCAAGCTCCCATAATTTTTGGTTGAATTCTTTGTAGCTATAGGCTTGAGGCCCTCAGATGCTAGAGTCTAATCATATAAAAGACTAAAAAATGTTAACTACTTTACAGGGACAGAAAGCAAATCAGTGATTCCTTGGGGAAGGAGGCAAGATAGATCACAAAGGGGTAAGACAACATTTTAGGGATAATTTGATTATTATTTTGGTGGTGGTAATGGTTCCACAGATATATACATATGTTAAATTTCATCAAATTGTATACTTTGAATAGGTTCAGTTTAGTGTACATCAATTGTATCCCAAATAGGTTTGAAACAATGAATATAATGGAAGAGTGAGCAATGTGCTACTTATACTGAACTGTGATGAAGAACTAAGAGGAAGCAGACTTATCGTGAGGAAAGACTTTTCCCTGGCCAAGTCAGCTAAGACTTAATTATTCAGCATTATTTACTGAGTACTTGTTACATGCCTTGTACTGTATTAGGCATTCTGTGTATATTATCTGATAAGACTGTCACAATAACTTTGAGTGACTCAGGTCACTCTTGCTATAAAATAATTTTTAAACAAAAACTTTAACAATCATTTGCCCCAAATAGAGACCAACAGTGTTCTGAGAGATGCTACACACAGCAGAGGCCCCCGATTTACAGAAAACTACCAAATAAAACTAGCTGGCTCAATGATTCAAATCTTTCTTCATAGGAGATTCTCTGGTTCAGAAAACACAAAACTTAGGCAAGAGAAAGAAAGAAATTTCTCTTTACCCTGTTATTTAAGTCCATGAACTACAAAATCTCTAGCCAATACAAGGCACTTTATGAAATGTATGAATTAGCTTAACACAGTGCCACCACTATGTAGGTCAATGGACAACAAGCTCAGTGCTCTCCAGTGGAAAGGAAAATGATCTTGAGATTGAGGAATGGAAAGATCAAGATCTGAGATAATATTAACCCTAATTCCCACATGAATAAATGAGATATTTGAATGGAGAGCCATATCAGAATCAGAGCAGCACTTTCGAAGTGCTGCCATAATGTGAGAATAGAATGGTTGTGGGGAGAGGGTAGTGTCATAATTATGTCTTAAAGCTTGGAAACTTGATAGAATAAAATCAGACTAGTGAGATGAGGCTTGACTCTAAAAATCATGGTCATGCAGTTATTGGGCATTTCTGACTCTTATGCTGGGATTGCTAATTTCAGACACATGAAAATATATATAAAGCAGTGTGGCTTATGGAATTTCTCTGATAAATTATGCAAATGAACAGCAGACACAACGGGAAGATTCAAGAAACCGACTTGATGATCATGTGTATCAGTCTAATTTACCCATAAAGTAAGGCATGGTGCAGGTGAAGATATGTCAAGGGCTTTAAGAAGAGCTGATTTCTCAAAAAGTATTTCATGCTTCAAATTCCATATTTATCAACTAACTTTAAATCTCTGACCACTATTAAATGAAAACAACCTCAGAAAAGATCGATGTGCATAAGTTCAGAACATTTTGAGAGGTGAAGGAAAGTTCGTAATTGAGAGAAGAATTAATTGGTTTCACAAATTCGTAAAGACAAAATTTTAAAAACATTTTTAAATGACAATTATAATTTTAATTATAAAACTAAATTATTTAATTACATAAATTATATAAAATTTATACAAAATTATATAAACTTATTTGATTACAATTATAATTATAGTTTATAATCTTATAAAATACATAATTATAGTTTTATAATTTTACAATTGTTATATCATCATAATGTTTTAAAAATGATAAATCAAATATTTAGGATAAGGTGCTCCAACTGCTTTTTGGTTTTTGTTTCCAATAAACTAATATATTTTTATACAATAGGACATTTGTTAATATATAAATATAGTACATGCAATATTACATGATTTCACTGGGTATTTAAGAATATATACAATATAGTAAAGAAAAGTACTTAGAAGTAAAACAGAGGAACCTTAAAATATTTTAAATTGCTGTATCATTAGACAAAATCATGCTATTGTAAATTACTTGAATCTAGAAAATAATCTTTGGAATCTAATGCAAAACCATTATCAATGATAACCTTGCTATAGCATCAGCATTATAAAACAAGCCATACTCTTTGGAGAGAATGATGGAAACACACCTTCGAATGCTGTAAAACACCTTTTGTCTTCAGAGACTTAATCCAGCAATGCCGTTTGAGACTCTGCAAACATAACAAAACACTGGTAACATTTGACAAGGCTGAATCTATTCCTCTTAACCTCTCCTGTTTCAGATTTCTTTATTTTCTGCAGTTTAAATTTGAATCAAATCAACAAAGAAGATAAAAATATTAAAAAGTAGAGCATGCCATTCAAGTTGGGCACAAGACCAGTTTTCAAAATTTAGTAAAATTAAAATTGAAATAATCAAAGTGATATATCAAAAGTTTCTAATGGTTAGAGCTTGGTCCTTTGGGGTGAAATTTGTACTAGAAGGCCTACTTCTCTTTTTCTCTTGCTTTTCTGAAGTGAATGGTCTTTTTACCTGTGTGATATTGTTCATCCTAAGTTTAGAAAATCTTGCTTAGAAAATCTTGCTTGACTCTCATCTCAGGGTTTTACTATTTTTACATATTTATGCTCTTCTCCCAAAGCAGAAATAGTAAAGAGATGCCAGAATACCCTACACATACCTTGTGAGGTAACCATGTCAATCTATTTACTGGACCAGGCAATAAATTGTGTCACCTCTTTATTTTTGCATATCTTACTCTCTCTGCTTAGGACGCTCTTCCCTTGTGAACCTGGACATAATTTTTTTATAAAATATGATAAAGTAATAAACTTTTTTTCTCATAAGTAAATGCATATGTATACAATTCTGCATACACTGCCTGGCTTAGACACAGTCCCCTACAAAGTAGTCCTTACACTGCCAAACATTGAGAGTGTGTCCGCTTTTGTCATTATATTATGAATATTTGTTTATATATTTGACCATTTTCAGTATACTGAACTCCTGGGAGATGGGGGCTATTTCTTATTCAGGTTTTATCTCCAGAATGCTCAATAAATATTTGCCGAACGCATCAATTCCTTGAGGTTCAGCTACTTGAGGCTCAATTTGTTACCAATTATAAATATTTAAGAGCAAATTCAAAGACTTGGCAGAAAGACTTCTCAACGAATGTTGAATGAATGCTACATTTTAGTTGCCTGAATGCATGTACTTTGTAATATAAAGGATATTTTGTATGTATTAACTTAGTAAATAAGACAAGTTTCACTCTCTCTCTCTCTCTCTCTCTATCTCTCTCTCTCACACACACACACACACACACACACACACACACACACACACAAACTCAGACACATGCACACACATGCACACAACAAACTAGAACTGGATAGTGTAAGAAAGCTACTAAAATATTCAGTAGTGAATATATAACAAGACATTATTATATATTTAATATGTTGAAGCTCTGGAATTGTGATTATGCTCCTACCCAAGGATAAAAAAGTATCAATCATCCAACATTACTGCCATTATGTATAGAGTTAAGCCAGATATTTCTAGATTTGTTATAAGATTGTTTTTAACTGGTCCTGCTACCTCCTAGGTATCATACCAGCACTGACCCAACCTCAAGACGATGTAAGAAGAACAGAAAGGGAAGGGAGAAGGTGTTCTAGTTTTCTATTTCTGCTTAATGGTGACAAATTCAATGGCTTAAAACAATATAAATTTATTATCTCTCAGTTACCTGAGTACAGCTAAGCTGAATCCTCTGCTCTGAGTCTCACAAGACTGAAATCAAGGTGTCGGCCAGACTGTGTTCTCATCTGGAGGCTCAACTAGGACAAGATTTGCTTTCAAACTTCCTCAGAAAATTTGCAAAATTTGTTTTTGTATGCTTGTGGGATTGAAGTCTTTGTTGTCTTTCTTACTGTCTTCCTAGAACTGTTTTCAGCTGCTAGAGGTCATTCTCAGGTCCTTATTTCATGGCTCCTGCCATTGGCACTTTCACACTTCCAATCTCTGCCATCAGGAAGAGAGAGCCCCGTTCCTTTTAAGAGCTAACCTGATTAGGTCAGGCCCACCCAGATGACTCCCTTTTATAAAACTTGAAGTCAACTAATTAAAAACTTGGTCAAGGAATTGAATAGGTTATTATTCCATCACATTCACAGGTTTTTCCCACTCAAGGGCAGGGCATGACAAAGGGGTCAGGAATCTTGGAGGTCATCTGAGAATTTTGCCTACCATAAAGGATATTGTAGAAGGTATCTAGGAAGCGCTAAAAGTACAGTGAGAGGTTTCTCGAGGTAGGAAAAGAAGACTCTAATTTCTCACCGTGGTCCTACCCTGGTGGTGCCATTGGGCAAAAGCAGAGCATGGTAAGGGAGTTCCTGGGAGGGACTGATGCAAGTTCCCTGGAGTTTCAAGGTGTATATAAAAATCACTCTTTGTACCAGCAAGAATGAGGGAATTTTTGAGGAATATTTAGCTTCAGAGAGGCAAAAACAGATGGTGGTCTGGTAGGTGTCAGAAGAGGACAGAGTCATTCCATTCTGGTACTCCAAGGCTCTTAGGGAGGGGTAGGAAGATGCCCCACTCTGAGGGATATTGGAACATGGACTACTTGAGAGATACTAAAGGAAGACAAGGCTGCCCCTCTTTGAGGGATCCTGATAGCTGAGGAGGCTGAGAGCTGAAATCCTTCCCAAGAGAGCCATGCACAGAATCTCCATGGAGACAGTATATCAGAAGAGCAGATAGAATCCACTTGAGCCTGACTGAGATCTTGGTTGTCTCACCAACTCCAGCAGGTGACCAATTACCTCAAAAGATCTCTGCCTCCTCTGCTTTTTCCTGCAATCTCCCAAATCAGGGGAACTGAGCTTTGAAATATGGAAGAGAAAGAAGCAACCAGAATCAGACCATCCTTTTCCCCCAATCCAAATCACTCAAGCCAAAGCCTGGTCTCCTGGGGAGAGGGAAGATGTGCGGGTAGGAAGGGGAACAAATGAGATTTAAACCAATATGCGATGAGAGTCTTAAACAGACCTGAGCTTTAGTGAAAAGTATGGCATATTTCCAAGATGTCCTTAAGAAACAGGGAAGTGACATTTAACAGAACATGACTGAAACAGTTACTGGAGAAAAATAAAATATTTCATGTTTATAACCCATATTGAGGCTAATCAATAAAACAAGTATACATATATTTAAAATTTCCTACAAGCTTCCAATTTTTTTTCATCCAAAACAACTTTTTTTTCCGCATGGCTCCCAACTTTCCGGAAAACAAATGATACCATCAAGTTACATAGTAGAGTGAATTACATCCAGATACATTTCCCAAGAGCAGATTTTGATAAGGAAGGCTAGGATGAATCAGTACACAGGATATATTAGCAGGATGGTGAAGAAGGGATGCCACTAAAATTGCCAATTATGGAAACAGCCAGAAAGCATTTCTGGATGGCAAATAATCCACAGTTTGACACGTTTGCCTGTTATATAGGCAGGTCATT
>NW_011888790.1:6138046-6144277 GCF_000151845.1 Pteropus vampyrus | reverse complement strand
AAAAAAAAAGTCTAACTTAATTTTGCTGGTTTGGCACAGAACATTTGATTGCTAAAATAACTTTTAAGACATAGCACCATGGAAATCAAATTTTGTTAAACTTCTTGGTTTTAAGACAATTTTATGTAAAATTACAGTTGTTTATAATACATACTTTAAATATTTAAAATTATTACTTCAAATGATAGAACTGCATTGCTAGAAAGTCCCATGTGCAACAGAATATGAAGGCGCTGATGTAAGATGAGTGTGGTAGATGACAAGCCTCTAATGAATGGTGAACCCTTGAGTACTCCTTGGCAACACAATTGAGACTAAATGACATGCATTATGCATGATTTTAAAATGTGATTAACAGTATTATAAGAGTGATTCTTTTTCAAGTGCAGATGTACCTTCTTATAAAAGAGACAGCTTTCTTAAACTGTTTTGTAGGATATGATTTTTTCCCCTCTGTTTTGGATAATTGAGAAATTGTTAAAAGCTTATGCTATATATATATAAATACACACATATATATGTACATATGTACATATATATGCAAACACTTGCTCATGCAAAGGATATTTTTGGAGGATAAGAAACTGGTAGAAGTAGTTGCCTCTGGAATTAGAATAGTGTGGCTGGGAGGGTGCCCTAGTTTGGATTTTCCCCAAAGTAGTCCTGAGCTAAGAACTTGGGTGCAAGTGATTCATGAGAGGTGATGACAAGAAGTATAATATAGGAGTAGGAAAAGTGAGACTGGAACAGGAGACAGCCAAAGAGGATAAAGAGCATACTACTGGTATGTACAAAAAAAAAACCTCAGTCCCACTAGGGATTCTTTCAGAAATTATGCGAAACACACTTCAAAATGTTCTCTCTGAAAGAGAGGAAAGGGAGGTTGGGGCATTTATCCACCCACTTCCACCCTCCACCTTCCATGGTTGAGAGTAGCCCCAGGAGCATTAACATCTCCACATTTTCTGCTCAGAAGAGAAAAAGAGAGACTGGGGATGCCTTGGAAGCTGTCACCATCACCCCAGAGGCTCTTTGTGGTGCTGGAAGGCTGGGTAGAATGTGTTTACACTCATCCGATGCCCCTGGCTCTGAGTTCCTGTTTCCACTCTCCTGTCTTGCTTTGCTCTATGTTGGACTATATTCCTATGCCGGCTTCTGTATTCCCCTCACACGTGCTACACAAGGAAATGTATTCAGCAGACTTTATTAAAGATTTGGGATAACAGAGCCTGGAAAATCATAAACAACAAAATTGGTTATTAGCATCTTTGTTCTTAAAAGGCCTTTGCTAATCTCTGTCCCGTGCAGGGACTCTCAATGGACCTTTTACGCCATAGTTTCCCACCTTGTAGGTTAGCCTTCTCAAGGCTCTTTCTGAAATCCTTTTCTTTACCGGGTCACTATTCCCAGGATCACAAATTCCTAAAACTTCTTGTGCAGAGCAGTTTAACTCTAAGCTTTGCTGCCTCCTTCCAGCTGTTTCAACGGACTCACCTTCTGCATTCAAAGTGAGTTACTATGTTATTTTCTTAACAAAGGCAGTTCTCTCCCTAAGAGGAACTTCAGTTCTTACTATTAAGATAACAATTAAAAAAAATTTTTTTTACCTTGTTAGATATGTAAGATTGGTGGACAATAAATCATCTTAAAAATAGAGTGGGTTATAATAATATTATTTATTAATGGTATTGATTCACATTTATTAATGGTATTAAGTTCCTATTTTCCTTTTACTCCATAGTCTGTTTTGGAAAGTCTATCTCTTGCTTCAAAGCCGAATCGCTGATATTTCTTAGACTTTTCTTGGTTCTCGCTGTGTAATTCCATTAAAACCTCTCTAGGCCATAGAAGCTATGAACATTACTTTTTAATCACGTGCATTGCAGTGGCACCAGTTGACTTCTGTTTATATTTATCAGAGGGTATGTGAGAGATTCTCAAAATGAGTTTGAGAAAGGCTTGTAGTTCAAGTTGCAAGTCCTTTATATACTGAGCTGAGAGGAGCAGTTGATTTTAGAAAAACTTTAGGGAAATAAATATGTTATTTATTTGTCCTGGAGCTTACTGTTGACATTATTCCTCTTTCACCACGAAGGAGTTTGACTAATGGCTTAGCCAAGGCTATAATGGCTAGAAATTAGAAAGGGGAAAAAAGGCAAAGATTCTCTCCAACTTCCATCCCTAACCCTCAAATCCCAGACCAAGATGCACTGTTTAAACCCAATTACTCTCTTAAGAGAGAAATGAGCTCTGATAAAAATACAACTTTGAGCAAGTGCTAAACCCAGTTTTCCTTCTTAATAATCTATAACTGGTCACAATGGTTTCCCCGGAGGTTCTTGCAAGTTAGCATTTAATTTAAATAAGCAATTCAATAAACCATTGAGTTATGTACTATGATCTTAAAACAGCATAAATTCATCCGCTGAGGATTTTTAGGTGCCTATGCATCTAGGTTTGTATATCCTCAAGCATCTTCCAAATTATAATTCTATTACTTTTTCCCAGAGATTGGCATTCTGCAGACAGCCTGAGAGGTCTAGTTCGTGCTTTACCTCTGTTTCAACCCCTCAGTTTCTCTCAAGGTCAAATGCAAATAATACTGCCAGGTTGTGTAACATCATTTCAGTGACTCATAACTAGCAATTCTTATTTTAAAGCACTTTCCAATTATGCAAATGATAGCTTATCTTTTAAAAGAAAATAGGCTAGTATATGGAAAATATTGGATATAATGGCAAAATACATATCATACCACCTGCTGCATGTAAAAATGTCTCAAATCAAGAAATGAAAATATGAAGAGACTATATCCTTAACCTAAACACACAAAAAGACCGGACTGTAGTTGTCTCTCTAACGGAAAGCAAGTAGCTCTTAATGCTTGAAGGAAAAAACAAAACAAAACAAAACCTAAAACCAAACCTGTTTGTATTATCACAAACATACATTCTCAGAGAACAAGGAGAGCTAGAAAACAGAAAAATTAAATCTTCCTCATTTCTTTCTTCCTCCTCACCATGCCTATCCTGAAAGATTGGTCATAGCTGAATTGTACAGACTTTTTCTGTGAAGTCGATGACACTAATACTTTACATTTGCGTAGCATTTTACGGTTTCCAAAATGCTTTCACATAGATTATATCATTTAGAGAGAAGCATTGCACAGATGTTTTGAGGATTTGTAACCATTAAAACTGCTAATTCTGATTAAACCAATCTAATATTTCAGGTTCTGTTTCACTCACTTATTTTATCCTGCCTTCTAGTTGACAAAGAGATTTTATTATGCTGATATAAACTGTCAGTCATTTTCCAGTTTTTAAAGCTCTCAAATGAAATCTTAGCAAGTTTAAGTTGGAAAGAACTTTGGAGGAATTTTATTTTAAACCTTTCATTTTGTGAATGAAACACTAAGGTTCAGAGAGAATTTGTGAATTATTCAGGGTCAGGCGTGGTTTTCTGCTTTGAAATCTGGAAGATTTGCTGATGTAAAGTGTCTGTAATTTATTTTTTTATCCTCTCTGTCTTTTAGAAAAGACTTTTCAGAAAGTTTTATTCGATATTTCAAATGAATGCCTCCTTTTATCTCTTGTCCAATATGACCAGATATAATTTTTCCTTTTAATTAAATGAAAGATCTTTAGATTCTTAATCAGATATTTTTTACTCTTTTCTCTTTAGATCCTTATAAGAGTCGTATAAAAGAGGCAAAGCCAGTATTATTAGCCTCATTTTCAAGTTAAGAAATTTGATACTCAGACATATGATTTCTATAAGGTTAGTGAAATTTGTAAAATTAGAAATCACATTGTCTGATTTTTGGTCATCTTTTTTTTTTTCTTTTTACTACATATCATTGTTGGCCCTTGAACAGAATTGAGAATCATCAGATTTTGTCCAGGATAGATTTTTACCTTTTTCTTAAATAGCTTAAGGACAGGACATGGTGATCAATATATGCCATTGAATTGAATACAAGTTGAAGTTTGTCATATGTGCATGTATTTATAAAAATACCTGACTATCACATTATACGTTTCTTTTTAATATATTATTTCTCATTTCTAGCATTTCCAAAATGAAGTTGAATGAAATATTTTTACATAATATGAATACACTAAATTTTAAATAGATCTTACATTTAAATTAGGTATGAAGTCATGAGATTGGACAATATTTTATCCATAAAGTGGGTAACTGACATTTTGTGTGTCTACCATATGCTATCTATATTTTTTTCCAGTTGGAACACCCACAACAAACATGGAAGGTCCCAAACATTATTCCTCTTTTTACAGATAAGGAAACCGAGGTTCAGAAAGATAAAGTAACTTGCCCGGAGTCACAGTATTCTACATGATTCCAAATTTCATGTTTTCTTCCTGCAATATTTCTCATCTTCCCCCAAAAGCACAACTGAACTACAAAGAAATCCATCTCAATGCATTTAGATCTAGTGATTTCAGTCAATTCTGAGAAAAAAAAATACTTCCTTTTGACGGAAAAGATCTGTAAATATGTCTCTATTTATTTACATTCTTAACAAAGCACAAAATATTCTGGAATATGTAGCTAATATTACTAAGTGACCTCTCTCAGACTAATAAAATTAATTTGTCCCATTTTTGTTTTTGTTATAGAAAACATTCTTTCCCTAATGGTTAATATATTCTTATTAGCTTACACTTGTGAAAAAAAAATAATGAGTATTTCTGTCATAATAGATGAGCTAAATTAATTGTAATTGAGACTTGACAAAGATATCACAAACTATTATTTATATATTTGGAGTTTTATGAAGTCTATTGGCTTTACATTTTAAATGTGCAAGTGTTTTAAATAAATCTATTTTGTTTTGTATGCTTACTAATCATGACATAGCAGTATACTGTTCAAAAAATCATTGAAGATTATTACAAATACTTGAAGTACTAGATTCTTAGACAACATATTTTATGAAATCTTGAAATTTAATATTGCTATTGTATCTTGAAGCTTACTAGTGTTATTGTCAGTATATGCTTTCATAAAGACTGAATTAATTTTTATTTTAAAATGTCTGTTTTAAAAATATAAAATATAGCATATGTACAGAAAAACACATTAAAATGTACAATGTAATGACAGTTATTAAATGGACATTTATAGAATGATCAAACAAGTTTGGAAATAAACTAACAGCACCCCCGAAATCCCACCTCCACATGTCCCTTGCCCATTCTTTTGAGAATTTCTACTTTCATTAACATTATATTGGTTAATTCTATCCCCATTATTACATATTGTTCTATTTTCATTTTTATTTTTCATTTTTATTGCTTTATTATATTTTTTTTGAAATTTTGATACAAATTTATTTATTTGTTTACTGTTGGTAGATATTTATATTGTTTCCAGTTTATTGCTGTCACAGTCAATGCTAATATATGCTTGGACATGTCTTCTGGCACACATATAATCATATTTCTCTAGGTGATAGATTCAGAATTAGAATTTCTGAGTTATGAAGCATGCGTATGTTTAAATTTAGTAGATGATGTTGCAAATTTTTCAAAATATTCATACTAATTTATACATCCACCAACAGTGAATAAGAATTCCTGTTACATTATATCTTTGGAAATACCTGGTGTTTTCTGAATTTTTAATTCTTTCCAATTTGGGGAATATGTGTAGTAGTTGGTATCTCATTATAGTTTCAATTTAATGTTTCCAGAAAGCTAATGAAGTTTGACATTTCATCATGTGTTTAGTAGTCATTTGGATTTTCTATTTTGTATTAAGCCTGCTCACAATTTTTCCTCTATTGTCTTATTTAATCTTATTTTTCTTATTGATTTGCAGAAGCCTTATATTCGGGATATAAATCCTTTATCATTTGTATATGTTGAAAATGGTATCTCCTGTTCTGTAGTTTTTCTTTTTATTCTTTTTTTGATGACGTTTGAACACCACGAGTTCATAATTTCAATGTAGCTGAACTCTTTTAATGAGTTCATGCCTAAATACCAAAATAAATACCAGCATAGCCTAAATACCAAAACTTTACAAAAGATTACAAGAAAAAAAATTATGAACCAATCTCTCTTAAGAACATAGGTGCAAAAAAGCTAGACAAAATACTAACAAATAAAATCTTGTGGCATACATATATGATATATATGTGACATATCATATATATGATATATATATGGTATGGTATCTGTTGTATGATATGTGTGTGTGTGT
>NW_011888790.1:6124794-6137481 GCF_000151845.1 Pteropus vampyrus | reverse complement strand
AAGATGGTCATAATACTTCTCTTTCCTGAGATTTAACTAGTCAAGCAAACTTTTCCTGAAACCTATCAGCAGCATTGAAGAAGCATTATGTTTGCATGAAGTTTGGTCGTATTTATTTGCCTTTGCATTACTCTACCTAATTGCTCCCTCGTGTGCTTCATTTCAACCATTAAGTTCAGTGATTTACTTTAGCAAATTGTTTATGGAGAGTTATCAATTTCTTTCCCCAGATTTCCACAATTACTCTGGTTTATTTTCTTGTCATCATATATGAGTGTGTATGTCTGTCTGTATATGACATACCTGAATATATGTATACACAGCGATTTAACTTATACACATATGTATATTACTATATATCAGTACTTCTCAAATGAGTTTTCACGACTTCCCAGAGGACATCTGGAATCACTTTCTTGTAACATTGTTACCAAATATGTTGTGACACTTATTTTTAAGTGGAGAGCCAATATTTCACCTTTGATTAAAAAGAATACTTTCAAAATAGTACAATAATTCAATAATGTCTTTGGATATTTTAGTAGACATAAGCTATTGCTGACAATCCATACTTCCTTTATTACTGGGATATGTTATTCTATAATATAATATATGAGAATGGGGTCCACGGATGCATTTTACTTGTTGTGAGCATGGTATCTGTTATATGATTTTTGGCATTGTTAAAGGTAAAGGAAATAAAATGTGACTAGACCATTTACCTGTCAGAATTCTCTGTCTTTCTATTTTTGTGTCTTGCCTGTGTCATTCTTAGTTTATAAATCCATGCAGTGGTGAATATTTGCTGTACATAAAGTAGTTGAATCTACAGTCCAGCTCCAAGAGAATAATGATGTCATACTGGCAGTTATGACTCGTGTTGAGAGCTATCTTTAGACAGAAGTGATACTTACAAAGCCTAGGCCAGACACCATGACATCTCTCCAGAAATTAATCTTGAAAATCAAAATCTGTGTGAAACCTCTGATAAAGAGACTATGCAATAAATGTTAATAGCAATTAAGAGCCATTGCAGTTTTTTTGTCCTTAATAACAGTTATTTAATTTTGAGATATTTCCCAATTAGCCTTATTTCCAATATTTGAGATCATTTCAAATTACTTTCTATCATTTTATATATTATTTAGCTAAATAATCCTTGACAGCATATTTCTATAGTATTTTTAAAGTTAATTCTCTGAAATGAGAAAATGTTTTATTAATAAAAACATCTCCAGAATTCAATTGGCTTTTCTCGATCTCTTTCAGCATAGAGAAATTAAATTTGCCTCAATAGAGTGGGTTGGGTGTTGTCATTATTGTTGTAAACTATCAACCTGCATTGTTCCAAGTTCAATAGAAAACTGCAAGTACATTTTCCAGCAAAATCCATGTGCTATTTTTACACATAGCATTGCAGGCATTGACTTTTAGTCACATGTTTAACATGTAGATTAAGAACTGAAATAAATGTTTGTATGACTTCCTTTTCAAATGATAAAGAAGCAAATAACATTTTCTGAAATCCTCTAGTCTAAGTTTAAATTAGCCAGGTGTACACATGGACTTCTCCACTGGTGAACCACCCTCAGGACCTGATGAGCTTCTCAATGGATAAAAAGAGCTTGAACAGAGGGGCAGTTTCTCCCTCTTAATTCTCCTTTGGTTTTCTCCCTTCTCTTTGTCCACATTTTTATGTTCTACAGTCTCTTCACAACCCCTTCTCAGCATCTAGCTTATTACTTATTCTGTAGTACTAATGATGAGGGTAAGAAGAAGTTGAAGTTAGAAAGCTGCTTCTGGCATGCCTGTTTCCAAAGTTGACCAAAATATGGCAATAGTAAGATAAGATCTGAATTGTTACATAAATCATATATGAGCCAAATTTATCAGTTTTTTCTTTATGTTTTGTATTTTTTATCTTTTTTTAAATCCTGCATATCTCAAAAACAAGGATATTCTCTTATATTAAATTCTTTATTTTCATTTTTCCATTTAGATCATTAATCAAAGTGGAATTGTTTTTTGCCTACAGTATGAAGGAAAACTTCAATTTTTTTGTTTTCTCCCAAATGGATAACCGATTGCCTCTTTACCATTTATTGATTATCTTCTCTCATCTGCAGTACAACCTCTGTCATATATCATGTTTACCTAGAAATAATAGACTCTATTCTGTTGGTTTATTTGTCTATCTATGCTCCATACCACACTACTTTAATTATTATAGCTTTATAATAAATCTTAAAACCTGAAGAGTAATTAGTTACATCTTTTTCTCTTTCAAAGTTATTTTAGTTATTATATATTGTTTTCATATAAATTTTGGAATTATATCACTTTTACAAAAGAATATAATGAGGTTTTTGTCAAAATTGTGTAATATATATAGATCTATTTAGGAATAATGAAATCTTTATCTTATTAAGTCTTCCAACCAATTTATATGGGGCATCACTCCATCTATTTAGGCCTTCTTAAATGTCTTTCAACAAAGTTTTCAAATTTTCTTCATTAAATTTTGCTTATTTATATCAAATTTATTTATAGCTATTTTAGATTTTTGTGGCTGATGTATTTTTTAAATTTCAATATTTAATTCTTTCATTGTTGCTGATGTGTAGAAATACAATAATTTTCTACATTTATTTTTCATTCCAAAAACTTTGTAAACTATCCTATTAATTCTTATAATTTGTTTTTTAGATCTGCCATATAGACACTGGACATTGGAGCTCCTGGTTCTCAGGCATTCAGACCTGGACTGAATTATATCACCAGCTTTCCTGGGTCTCCAGCTTACAGGCAGCAGACTGTGGGACTTCTTGGCCTCCATAAACACATGAGCCAATTCTTATAATAAATCTCCTCATAAAAATCTAGATATATAGATATCCAATTGGCTCTGCATCTCTGGAGAATCCTGACTAAAACAGAAGCAAATTCTTCCCTAGAGCCTTCAGATAAGATCGCAGCCCAATTCACGACTTGATTACGGTCTGAGTGTCTATGAACCAACTGAAATTGTATGTACTGTATTTGTATGTGTGCACATATCTTTCTGTAGGAGAAGGTGATATGGTCCTCATTAAACCCAGCTAGAGACCCAGACTACAGAACTAAAGAAAAGTAGCTCTTCTAGTATTGAAATAAACAAATGAAAAAAAAGTCAATCAATAAATGTGTCAATAGTAAATTAGTTTGGAAATCTGAATGAACTAACCATAAAGTATACATACTATTAAGCATAACTAAAAAATTCATAGAAAAAATGACTAATATTGTTACAAGGAAAAGAAAAGCATTGAAATTTTGAAATTGTTTAACCTGGAAGTGAGATGTGCCCTGGAATTAACCATCCTCAAACTTTAGTGCACATAAGTGGACTCCTCCCTAATATTTTTCTGATTTAATAAGTCTCAAGGGAAACCAAAGGATATGAATTTTTAATAAGCACCTCAAATGTTTTTGAGACAGCTGATTCATGAACAACGGTTTGAAAAGCATTGCCTTAAAACCTGTCAGTGCATGTAAAGACTGTGGTAGCCAACTTAGCTCTCCTGTAGCAGAAAAATGTACTTACTTTTCCCTTTTATCAGTTAATTTTAAATACATTTCTCTCTAAAGGGAGGCTGTTAGACCATTTATCATTTCAACTTTTCTTCAGTTTCTGCAAGAGTAGCTATCCCACAGAGATGGTCATGTTCATGTGTTAGTAGTACAAGCTCTCCCAAGGGAGGATGTACCTACAAAAGAAGGGCTGAAAGTTAAGGGACTTAGCAGTGATGGAGAAGAAATAGAGCTTTGTTTGTATAGAAAAAGATCTTGGTACACAAATGGTTCTAAGACTCCATATAGTAGGCAAGTTGAATATTAATGGCCAAGCTTTCTAATGGTTTCTAAGTATGAGTAGACAGAAACATATACAGTACTTTACTGAGAGCACTAAGTCTGTGTCAATCATAAACTATCTCTCTAAATCAAAATGTCAGCTGACAAAACCCTAAACTTTTAAATAAAATATTAACTACATTTCAATATTAGTTAATTTTGTAAATGCCCTTACTCTGCATTCATCAAAGACTTATATTAAAGGATTGCTACCAGATTCATTATTTGTATATTAAATGTATCAATATTATGGATAACTCAGGATTTACAGTGCTCTGAACATCCACAAGCATCTCAGAGAATGTCATTATTAACTAAGATGCTGGACTGTGGACAGGCTTGATTACTAGCCCTTTTTGAACTTCAGTGTCTTTCTCTATATAACATATGTAATGACACCTGCCTTTCTTGCAAGATAATTGTAAAAATTAAGAATTTACATATTGCTTAGTGCATAGTAGGCATTTCAATAATTATTTTATTGAGTATTTATAATTTTATACCATAAATAATAATGGCAATTTATGGTTCTTTATAATTTTATAACACATTTTTACACGTAATGATTATTTACTTTCATCTGACCCTGTAAAACAGATTTTTTTTTCATTGTCCATATTAAGAAGCTGTTGGTTTGGCAGATTAATGACTTTCACAAATCAAGCAGCCAGGAGGCAATGAAACTAATAGGAATATTTGACCCCATGTCCAAATTTCTTCCCATTAGACCAGATTAATTTCCTTTGGAATAAATAAATACTTATTAATACATTATTTTTAACCCAAGAAAGCTAATATTTAGAGATTGTCCTATGTATAAATTATACAATATCAAGATAATGCTGTAGGTGAAAAGTGATTTCTATCTAATAACTTCTTTGGCAAAAAAAAAAAGTAGATAATATTTCTGTTTGTTATATTTGGTAATGTAACACATAATGGTTTATTATCTAAAGTACAATTCTATAATTATAACATTATATGATTAATATATTCACCATTTTCATGTGTATGTGTGCATATTCATCTTTGAATAACAGTGGAGTAAGATTTGCTCTTTCTACCCTGCAGTGTTTAAATTAATCTGGGTCTAATTTGTTTGGATACCATATTTATCACCATCTTTACATTGGTTTCATCTGTGCTATTTCTCAGTGACAGCTCAAAGCAGAAATGCTTCTCAGAAATTACTATGCACTTATACAGACCAAGAGCCTTTGTATTATATATTCTTGAGTTTTCCAGGGTTAATTTGGACTGAAAGTTGTTAGTAGTGATCAAATGCCACATGAAAGTTATTGAATAACTATGCCTATGTTAAGGCTGTGACCAATTAAATACGGTGAAATAGCAAACTGAAAGTAAAAAATTGAGTCAGTCAAAGGATTTGAGTTCACTCTCCACTTAATTGACTGGTTGTTGTGTTGTCATATAAACACAGTCTTAGTTTATTCCTTTGTGCTGATGGGGTTGACATAAGTAAAACTTAATTTAAAAACTCAAGAAAGACTAGAAGTATCTTTGACAGTTATTGGAAGTTTTTCAACTCCTCCTCTATTTCTGGGTTATTGCATCAGTGATTCTGTGGTTTTGACTCACTGACAAGTGGAAGAAACTTGAGAAGAAATTCTGCAGGCTGTCATTTCTTCTCCATTAGAGCTAATCTTTGTTGGACTGTTGGCAATATCATTTGGCTTGAGACTATGGTGAGGCTTAAAATGAATATCATTTATTCCCAGACTGCCTAACACTATTGTTTTGATATAACTGTTGGGAAAAGTATGCTGTTTCTGTTGTTAGAGTTGTGCCTCTGGAACAGAAATATTTTCTGATTTTTTTAAATGATAAGAAACATTAGAAACTTTGTGGGGAATTGAATTTAAATCAAAGAATCTGACTCAAAAACTTTTGCAATTGTAAAAGAGGAAATTTTTTTCTCTGTTATTTAAAAATATATTTTCTTGTGTACACTGTAGCCTGGTTTATTACCAAGAATTTTTCCAAGTTTGATCTTTAAAAATGTAGACCATACGTGCATCCTACACAGTGGCCCAAACAGCATCTTGGATGCAGTAGCTTTTCTTTCTTGACTGAAAAGTAGCTTTTTCTTTCTTAACCTATTAAAGGGGAAGATTACTTAGCCATTGTTAGTAGGAGGTCCCAAGTTGGCTGATAGATTGCACGTACTGTGATAAATTCCTGGAAGGTGCCTCTGTGGAACAGCACTAGTTGGTGAGTTCTTACGTTGACTGAATGTACATTTAACCTTAGTCCTGACTAACCATACTCAGGCTGGGTCTTCTACTTACTACCAATCCAAATCATGTTGTGTGACTGCTTCACAAATGCACAGTGAAAAATAAAACGGCTTTATTATTTTCAGCTTTATATTGGTTCTAGACTTTTTAAACTGAAAGAGTTATGAAAATCTAATTTGTTTACATATTTTTTAAGAAATAGACATGGAAGTTATGACTTGCTTAAGGTCACACAGCTAGAAGCAGAGCCAGGACTGAAATCCAAATATGTACAAGTGATCTTTTTTTCCAAGCAACAGGGCCAATATCAAGTGCTTTTCATTATTAGAGAGTGAGGCAGAAAAGTAAGGTTTTTTCCCCCCAAAGTGAACCATTTCCTTTCCTGACTCTGATCTGAGATATCAGAAATAGGGCATGTTTGATTATCGATCCTTGTTTTAAAAATGGCAACTCTTATTGAGTTAGAGTGAGCAGGCCTACATGGTAACACAATAATCCATCAAGAATTAGATCAGATGAGGTATTTACTGGAAAAGAAAGTTATCTTCTGCTCAATTTTTAAATGACTCTATTTATCTGTAGCACTAAATTTCACATGTCCAAATCTTCTATTTGTGTTAGCTAAAACTAAAGCTAAATGGTATTTTAAAGGTTTAAAGTAATGTCAGCTAAACTGATAAGATCAATGGCTGCCATAAGTAGATGAATAGCTTGGTTAAATGGTCATGATGCAAACCATACATATCAAATAGCCTGGCACCACACTTATTTGGAGCGGTCCAGATGCAAAGAAGGGAACCTTGAAAGGATATAGAACTGAAAAAGAATGGTTATGAGAGTGAGTGTTTAAACAAAAGTGAAGTTTTACTCCCTATCCTGAAAAGGAGAAAGAGATGGACAGAGGCAGGTAACTTCAAGAAAAGAATCCAATATTTGACCGGGGATTTAAATGTTGTACTTTGACGGAATTTGAAGGGTGAGTGCCCCGGAGACCCCGCCTGATAGAGGGGCTTGAGGGATCTTTCATCACCCTGATGGGGGAATTTGCCCAACCCTAGGTGAATCCCTATTGTCAGTCCTAAGGCCAACATGGAGTTAGCTTCATTCTCAATGAAGCAAGAATAGCCAAAGAAAACATTTGATACTAAAAACAATTTTAAGGTGAGAGAGAGAGAAAAGGAGAAAGAGAGAGAGAGAGACCTGTGGAATTTGTGAACATCAAAAATTAAAGACCCAAACCAGATGACCTTGACTCTTGAAACACTATTTGTGATTTTGGTTTGAAACTAGTTTATATAAATAAAACTAATATGTTCTTTAAAAAACAGAGGAACACATATTTAGAAAATTTCTCTGTCCAGGAATTTTTCATGGTGAAGTATTCTGGGCTGGAGGAAGTTACAAAGTTCTTGCCTGAGAGTTTAATAATGTAATGCCTTTATCAAAACAAAGTCAGGAACTATCATACAAACTCTCATCTATGTGATATTACGACAGGTTAGAAAAAAGTTCTTTTTTAAAACTGCTGCATTAACTTTGTTAAATTGAAAAAAAATTGCTAAATTCTTCAGGCATGTACTCAATAACAAAGCAAGTAAAAGGAAGAAACATTGTCTACAAAAGACGATTAGTTCTTCCTTGATTTAAAGAAATAAAGTTGAGTAACCAACTCCAGTTTGCCACATTCTCTATTTAAAAGGCTACCATGTAACAGAAAACTGACTTGGCAAACTGAACAAGACAGTGCTCCAGGTTTCATCATTTTGTGGGTCAGTTAGCTTTGTTGCAATCTAAATTCTGGCTAATCATTTCCCCCATGTATACTGTTGGTTGGAGACAGAAAGTGGAATAATATGCAAAAAATCAAATCCATTCCCATTTCTGAAAAAGCAAATAAATATCCTCAAAATGTACAGCTTATATTGGTTGAAGGTTGGTTGGTAGCATTGTCTTCTTGTACAAAGATCAGCAAAAATAAAATAACCTATCAAAAAAAATCTCAGAAATTGAAATCAAAATGTATTCTAGATCACTATTTTCTTAAATAGAATATACATCCAGATTATGCGTATCACATCTTGTGGAAGAACTCACAGGAAGTTACCTTAGATGTAATGTTGCCACATGAGCAACAGGCTTCAATTAAGCATTGTCTCCATCCTTAAAATTTTTTTCTTTTTTTTTAGCTCCAAGACTTCATAAATGCATATATATATATATACACACACACACACACAGTTTTAATTTGAATTCAAAATAGGTTTTTGGATGAAAATGTCATACATTTTTGTTTAATTATATAAGTAATATTTAGCTAAAGATAGAATGTAAAACCTCTTATAAGTGGAACAAACAGATATCCAGGTATAGTTTTACTTTTAGAGCTGCAGTCAACTGCCACATTTGCTTCCCTAAGGGATTACTAAGCATATTGGGTTACCAGTCTATGAAGCATTACCCCAAATGGTCAAAGTATATGAAACTCTTAGGTCTGTGTTGAAATATGTATGAAATTACAGCACTTTGAAAGCATGATTGATCCAATTGAGCACAATGGGCCATGAGGAAGAGTCGCATTCAGAATGATTAATGAAGGACAAGGTAGAATTCAAGAAGCTTCAAAAGGAGAGAAATTGCTTAATCCTCCAGGGCAGCCATCTTCTCTGGTGCTCCTATAAAATTGAGTAAAACAAATCAAATATCCCCAGCTTCTCAAGCTTCAGATCTAATGAGTGACATAGCATTGTATCCAGCTGTGCAGCTGTGTACATCTTTTATGATGCCTGACTTAAGCTGACACAAATATCCAGAGGAAGAGTAGGATCCCTTTTCGAGGGGATGAGGAGAAGGACACACATTTTAAACTTGAAATATTAAGCCTTGAAATTTTTCAGATGGATGTTGACATAAGGTTTGTCGAAGAGAGAAAGGCAGCCTTCCATTTCAATAGAATGCACTGTCTGTAGGTCAATTGCTGAACTGCTGATTGAATAACCAAATGCAAATTAAGTTTTGTTGCTATAACAACCAAACTAACTGGTCCATTAAGTGTTGATCCTGGTCAGTAATCCAATCTGTTGTTCTGAGTATGACTGTTTTGACTGTCCCCCAAAATAACTCCACCAGGAAGCTATTGAATTGGTGCCATCAGGCCTCAGAATGTTGAGAAAGGATATATTGAGGACTTCAGTTTCTTTCCTGATATGGACTGACACAAGAGCAAGACAATTTATAGATTTGTTTCTATTTTTGATCTCTATGTCATTTGACATTGTGGAAGCACTTCAAAAGTAGAATGAATATTTTTTGTTGGAGTTAAAAAGTATAGAGAAAAGACAACATTAAAGGGATTTTTTGGGTTCTAATCACACTTCAAAAGTTTACATTTATTTACAAATATCAGAGCTTCAAGAAGGAAAATAAAAAACAAACGTATAAATGAGTATGCTCAAACCTGCTAGTAATCAGAGAAATGCACATTAAAATGATAACGGGAATTTTGTGAGCTTGGGCCAGAAAAATCAAGCAGCTGTGGAAGTTGCCAGGAAAGTGGCATTGTAAATCTGTAGAGTCATTTTGAAAGAACCGAATTATCTTTGAAATTTTTATTCTAAGGGAACAGTTCACAAGAAGAAAAAGGTTATCTTTGCAAAAATGTTTATGTCAGTGGGTTTAGTTCATATTTGTAAGAATGTGGAAGAATCTGAAATATTAAATCTTAGAGGAATTGACAAATAAGATCCTAGTGTTTGATAGAATATTACTACTAAGGAAGCATGAAAAGTCATAGAAATGGAGATGATGGAGCAATGTAGAAAAAAAGGTTAAGTGAAAAAGGCATACAAAATCTATATTCTCTATGGTTAGAATATGTGCTGTGTATTTATATATGGACAAAAAATGAAGTGGAATAGAAAAAATAAAAACAGTTATGTCTGAGTGGAGAAAATTTGGGGTGATGAGAATCAAAAATATATATGAGCAAATGTATCTCTTTTGAAATCACTAGGCATGGTATTGTAATGTAGTGAAAACATTACATGAACCAAAAATGTTATATTATAAACTTTAAAGCATTTTAAATTTGAGACTTAGGGAACAGTGAGGAACATAAACCTATAAATGTTCCTTATAGCTGTGCTTTCACTTTCTCAATACAAGCCCCTCCAATCAAATTTCTATACTTTAGTTTTATTACAAAAGCAACGCATATTACTGACAAAAGAGATACACAAGAAAGTAAAAAGAACAATCGATAATTCACTCCCAGTCTCTCATTTTATCCCAATCCTCCTTTTCTTTTATTTTACAAAAATGAGATCCTACCATAAATACTATTTAGTGACTTTATACAAAATAATCTAAATTTTTAAAGCAAACATATTCTTAGACAGTTTCTTATCTTTTTTCCATGACTTACTATCAGCTAATAGTAGCTACCATTTCTTAATTCAGGCAATGTGCCAATCACTGTACATGTGCTCTTCAACACTCAAGAGTCTATTATAAGCAATACTGCACTTACAGCAGGGCAGCCATGGGGTTGGAGAAGGGGTTCAAGGATCAGCCCTCCATTGCCCAACCCTCCACCCCTTGCTTTGCAAATCCCTGTGTATTGGCTGGGATTGGTCCAGCAGACAGTGTCACCAGGCAGATGCCCCTGCCTAGACCTGGTCCATTTGCTTCAGCCTTGTTTCCTGGCTTTGGTACTCCTATGTTCAACCAGGTGCCCTGAGGTGCTCCGGGACTCACAGTTTGAGCTTATCTCTTGGATGGGTCCCAGTTGCAGCAGAGTGACCGACTGCAAATCACTCCTGCCGGCCTGATGGGCATCTCTTTCATAGGATCGCAAGAGATTCTAAAAATAACACTGGGATGTTAGCTCATATTCCTCCTGAAAGCCACCCTGATCCTAAGATTTCTTCTTTTTCTTCTTTTTTTTTTTTTTTTTTTTTTTACCACACCTAGGCCAATCCTACCACATGATATTAATTTTGGAGAATCCCATTATCATAGCACCTAAGATATGAAATGACTATTGTGGAGCTTACCCTTGGCCTTCTACATCCTAACAACTGTTACTGGAGAGTGGAGATCCTCTCCCAGTGTGTTGTCTTGATTCCTGATATCTCAAACAAAGAATTGAACAAGACACTGAAACACAGCAGAAAAGAAAAGCTTTATTAGAAGAGAAAGTACACTTCCAGACATGGAAGCGGGCCTGAGCAAGAGAAGTGTGGCTCAAAAGGCCTGGTAACAAAGCCTTTGGTGTTTTTATCCCTATTTGCTGTGGGTGGTTACTTTTCTTAGGGGAGTGGCTTCCTTGATTGGCAACTAAGATTGACAGGACTCAGTGATTCATCATTTGCTTTCTGCACATGCTCATTCCCAGAATTCAGTCTGTTATAAAGATATTAAGAAACTTCTGGGCATATGCATTATATTATAATGAGGCTCAGGTAAATTGAAGATCTTTGGGGTCTTTATTGATCAGGTGTGTGTGACTGGCTGAAACTAGTACCCAATTTCCTGCTTACTTGTTTCTTTCTATGAGTTACTTTTAGCCCAAATATGCCTTCTGGTTTGCTTAATTGTGGATGGGCTAGAGTGGACCTCTTCTAGGATAGGATGACCTCAGTGTCTTTGCAGGCAGGCCCAAAACCTCCTAGCTAACTTTCCTGCCTTTTTTCTAAGAGCCATAAACCCCCTTATTATTAGCATGGATATTGAGGGATGGAGGTCTCTTCTGTATTTGCTTCCCACTGAGAAGGGTCATAGTCCCTACCTATTGGGGTTTCATGGAGCTCTTTCCTTCCCTGCCTTAGTCAGAACAGGGTCTTGAGTTTCCTGCTGAAGTACCACCTCAGTCACTAGACAAGGGAAAGAAGATACAAACTTGTTATTTAAATCATATATCTATAAATTTTCTATTATTGATTTGCCTATTAAATGAGTAAAGGGAAACAGGCTTGGTTAATATATTTCTTAAAGAGTAAAAAGACCTTTGGCCTGAAGTCCCCTCCCCTCTCGGACTCTAAGGGACCTGTCTGGCCTACCACCATTTCTGAAACAGTGAGCCGATGACCCTTATCAATAGCCAAAGGATCTGAGTCACCAGTTTCAGGGCAATTATCGGAATTTGAGGGAGATGACCTTTTTCCCAAAAAAAGGAGGAAAGAAAACTTAACTAGGTTTAGTAAAAAGATTAAGAAGAGATGTGTCATATCATTTCTTGCTAAAAGATTAAGAATTTTACAAGGGATGTCCCGTATCACAATCACCCAGTGTACCTTGACCATGCCTTGATCCAGGCTTCTCCAAAAGAGATCACTCCTTCACCCTACTATCTGCAAGGAGACTATCAACTGCTTGCTTCTGTCTCAATCAAGCAGGCCTGGGTTAGAATCCTAATTCTGTCTCATGCCAATCATATGAGCCCCTCAACTCCATTTTGTTGTCCATGAAATGAACACATCAATGTTTAATTCATGGAGTTTGTAAACATTAATTGTTTAGCACATTGCTTGGAACACATAGG
>NW_011888790.1:6117870-6124599 GCF_000151845.1 Pteropus vampyrus | reverse complement strand
TACATTTAAAGATCTCAATTGCATGTCTACCTTCCTTATTCTCAAAAAAAGATCTAGCTTACTGTTTCAAAAAGGATCACCACTGTATAGAAAAGACCATGGCAACATAGTAGCTATTGTAATCATCTCACTAAAGCATTCCTGTTATGACTATCATTTCCCTCCTAAAAACTGTTCAGTGTCTATCCTCACATGCAAAGCAAGATTATGATCATGATTTTGGTTTAGTTTTATGTCCCCTATATGAGTCCTACATTTCAACCAATCTGAATGAGAAGTCAAAAGCCCTTCCTATTCCAACTTTGTACCTACACTATGACCATTTCTTGTCTTAGAATGCCATTCCCCTGCATTTTCCAGGTATCAAAATTCTGCCCGGCCTTCAGTGTCCTAATCAAAATCTTATAGGTTCAAAAAAGCCTTCTTTGATTATTCCAGCTCACTTTTCTATTTTAAAAAATAAGGCTCTCTCTTCTACTTTGAGGATGCATTGCACTTTTATTATGTCATTTTTCTACAGTTCATCCCTCTTCTGAGGATACAATCTCTTTAAGAGAATGCAAGCAAGAGTTACATGCATTTATAGATTCTTAGGAAGCCATTGTTGAAGTAGTTCATAGCCAATGGAGAGGGCAGGTTTAGAGGACCCCATCTGCTCGCTTCATGCTCTCTGTTTTTGAAGTCTCTTTGAAACAGAAGAAACCTCTACCCAGAGAAAAGCTCCCCAGAGAGACAGGTCAAATGAAGATGAGTCCTGTGTGCTCTAGTAGGGGTCTTTGGAACTGAAGAGACAAAGCAGAGGGAAGAGCACACACTTGAAATGTGGTCGAGAGGGCTTTGCTGTCTCTTACTGCTGAACAGTGTCAGTGACCTTGAGACTTTCTTTGAGGCTGAGAAGTCATTTCAATCCCAACCTCCAGGTTTTGCAGATTATAACTTTGTCAAGAAAAGCTCCCTCTGCCTGGAACTTAATTCATGGTGATCTTAGCTTGAGTAGCCTCCAAATTGAGAAATACAAATACTAGTCAAATACATAACATTTTCCTTAAAGAGCTTGAGTTAAGCACAGAAAGAAAAGAAGATCAGAAAGAGGATCATAAAAACAAACAAAATAAGCATTACTTCAAAATGTGTGTGTATTCATATGTGTATAAATACACGTACTGAGGGTGTATATATTTGGAACTATAATCTACTACAATGTTGGGCTAAACCTTTCAAGGGGGGTGGGAGAGCCTGAATTCTTAAGCAAAAATGCTGTAAAATATTGGATTTCTCATTGCAAGTTTCTTAGATGTAATTTTAACCTTAAGTAATCTTTAGAAACTTCTCTCCATACAAAATAGCAGGAGAGCTGAGTATATCTTTTAAAATCATCCTAGTTACAATCAGAAAGGTGCCTCTTTACTCCTCTTTCTATGAAACAGTGACACCTACTGCTCGGTGGGGCTAATTTGGGGAGATATTCCTAAGACTAAGTGTTTCAGCTACTTAGCCTTCAGAGTCAGAGGCAGGACCCCAGCCACAATTTCACCCACCTTCCCATCCTACTGAGTCTCCTCCACAACCCTAGTTCATGTATGACTTCTACACATACTGGATTCTCTTCTTCCCGAATTGGTTTATTTCTTCTACAACAATTCTATCAGAAAATCTTTCCTCATGTGGAGCTCAAACTGTTTTCTTTATAACTTATAACTTTCTCTTAGCTCTATCCTTGGAGTAATGTTCAAGAAGTAAAATTCCTTTTTCGCATGGCAGCCCTAGAGACAGAAAGATGTTATGTCCTGCCAGAGATTTCTTTTTCCATCTTAACAGTCTCAGTTCCTTCAGCCTTCCTGGATATTAGTTTAAACCCCTCTCTATATCTTTCCTATTCTCTACAGTGTTCTTATTCATTCATATACATCAGAAAAATAGAAGTGTACATGCCACAAAAGGTCAAACATTATATAAATGATTGACCTCCTCCTTAGTTAAATGGCAGTAATGACGTAGTGGGTCAGCCAGTGGAATTTGAAGAGAGAAGATATGGGTTCAAGCCTGGCTCCCTTTCAGGAGGCTTTGGTCTTATGCAAATTACCCAACCACTTTAAACCTTTTTTTCTCAGCTGTAAAATGAATGTGACAATAATAGCCACCTAGTAAATTTGCTCCAAGGCTTAAGTGAAATTCAACAAAGCATTGTGTGAAGAGCACTTAGCACAACTATTCGGTGATTATTCAACAAATGGAAGCCTTCTTGTTATTAACCAGCTGCTACTGAACTAGATAAACAAATATGAGAAAAGTTGAGGAGATATAGGTAGTGAGATGCAATTGAGAAAAATAGAAGAATAGAGGAATGCACATGTTTTAAATTAACTATAAAATGTAAAGTTTCTTAAAGTCTGAGCCAATTTTATGAATGCCCTATGTTCCAAGCTCATAGCCAGTGTCTGGCATATAAAAGGAGATTATTAAGTGTTTTCTGGATGAATGAACCTCATATAGATCAAAATATACTATATGGCAATGAAAAAAATTATAAAGTCAATATTATAGTGATATTTCCAATATGAAATATGATACAATATAAAAAACCTAAATATAACAGATGTCGAGCCATGCCTAGGTTTCATGGCACATTTAATAACCTGAAAGAAGCTGTTCTTTTAGCAATTCTAATTCATTTGGAAACTCTTAGAGCCATATTGTATACATATATTAAAAACTTTTCCACATAAACATCATCAACAAAAATTTATTTTTGGTGACTCCCTATGTGTAAGCATAAGTGCTAAGAATACAAAGTATAAATTATCGTTTGTTCTCTAAAGGAGTTTATAATCTAGTTGAGAAAATAATTAAAGCACATAAAATGATCAGTAAAAAATACAAAGATAAAAGAATTATATAGCCAGTAGTAATCAAACCATTCTAGCAGATGTCTCACATTATATCTGAAAACCAATGGAATCATTTTCCATTATAAGTGATTCGAGTTCAATTTTGTAGGTTTATTAATATTCTTCCTCTAAGTCAAGTAAAAGAAAAGGAAAAAGAAATTTGAATATATTTGTATGAACTTTGAGACAGTTCATAGTACACTTGCTGACTACATGGCACTCAAAGAACTAAAGGTCAGTGGTCTTAAGGAAAGCATGCTGGATACTGGAGTGAGCTGGGGTCCCAAGTAAAGCAATTGTGTTTTCTTGTTGACTATCTTTTTAGTGTAACCTCATCACACGCATAATGAAAAGAGAAATAACTGCGCTGTCTAAATAACAGAGTTTTCATGAGAATAATATGAAATAATAAAAAGTAAAGACCTTTGGAAATCTAGCTATGCAAATGCAAGTTGATATTATCCTTTATTATTATTCTTTTAAGACAAGTACATTCTCCTGCCTCTTCAAAGTGGTCATGGATGAGCAGGTTTAGTCTCACATCTCTTCCGTAAGATGAGCCTTAAATGAAGACATATTAGATGATGGATCTATACACCGAAAAAAAGATGTCCAGTAAGGCAAATTAGTTGGTCAGCCTTAATAGTTGATATGAATTCTAATATAATCAACTTGGCTGTAGTAATCAATATTGACCTTGAACATTGCTAATATAAATAATTTAGATATGTGGCAGCTTAATTGTGTGGCATTATACACAGTTCTATGTAAGTCATTGTAATGATTAGCACACTATACATACACAAAAGAAGGTTACTGACTTTAATAAATTCCCAGAATTCCACATCCAACATTCCCTTATCTCTAGTAAAAATAGACCTCTGTAATAGGGTAGTGACTCTGATTTTCTAGAACCACCACCCTGTAGTTATAAATAATCAATATAAAAATTCTGTTGGCTTATTATCCCAACCTACTGTCATATGAAGGCCATTCATGTTATTCAAATTTGACATATTCATGGTTTGTTGCCTGCAAACTATCTGAGGGAGGTCCTTGGTCACTGCCATGGCCGCACTGCACACAACATGAGTCTACTGAGACTGCCTCCTTGGTATGTGCTGGGGATCCACATGTATTGTGGAAGTGAGAATGACTCAACCTTGATTGGGGAATCCATAGCAGTGCTATTTGTGCCACAGTCTTTCATGAAAGAGATTAGATTCTGTCTCCAACCAGGCACACTATATCCTAGGACACACTAGGATAGGAGCCATTCTCTTTCCACCATCATTGTAATCTCTCATCTTTATCCAGTGAAAAAATATTAAACTTCTTCACTTTTCTTCAGCCCCAAATAGTTTCTATACATGCCAGCTCATGCAACTGGATGTCCAGCAAAGTTACCATTTTAGCAAAGAACCAGACCTTAAATCCCAATTTAGGATCGAGAAAACCCTGTTAAAGGTATTGCTTACCAAATAAGTAAAATTCGATCAAAATTACTGAAAGTACACATCTGTAAAGTACATGTCATGTTCCAATTGTTTTTCATACAAAATCTGAATTGCCTTACTATTTATAAAAATAGACAGTTTTAAAAATTTTTGCAAGGACGACGTACCTATCAAAATTTCAGATTTTCTACATAGACTATCATGTCATTTGTGAACAAAGACAACTTTATTTCTTCCTTTCCAATCTTGTGTACCTTCTGTTCCCTTTTCTTGTCTTATTGCATTAGCTAAGATTTCCAGTACAATGTTGAAAAGCAGCAATTATATAAAACATCCTTTCCTTGTCCTTCATCTTAATTGGAAAAAAAGACTTCAAGACTTATTATAGAACAACATTAATCAAGACAGTGTGATATTGGTGAAAGAAAAGGCAAATAAATCAATGGAAAAGACTAGAGAGCCCAGAAATTGACCTGCATAAATATAGTTAACTGATCTTTGATAAAGGAGTAAAGGCAATACAATAAAAAAAAAAATCTTTTCATGAAATAATGCTGAAACAACTACATATTCACATGCAAAAAAAAAAAAAAGTTGAACACAGACTTGACACCCTTCACAAATATTAACTAAAAATGGATCACAGACCTAAATATAAACTGCAAAACTATAAAACTCCTAGAAGATAATACAGAATAAAACCTAGATGACCTTGGATATGATGATGACATTCTAGATACAACACTAAAGGCAGGATCTAGGAAGGGAAGAATGGAAAAGCTAAACTTTATTAACATTAAAAATATATGCTCTGCAAAAGACATTATCAAGAGAATGAAAAGACAAGTCACAGACTGGAAGAAGATATTTGCAAATGACATACCTGATAAAGGACTGTTATCCAAAATATACAAAAAAGCCTTAAAATTCAACAAAAAGTTCACAAAAAACTACCTGTTGTGTAAGGCAGTCTCATGCACACAGTTTTTCTATCTCACTTGATTGCACAAGGATGGACCTTGGGCTGGGCTTGTCACATTGTGTGGGAAAATCTTTCCTTGTTTCAGGCTCAGTGCATACTCTTTGTCTCTGCTTAAAGAGTGTGTGTCATATGCAACTGGCCAACCCCACTGCTTTATCTGTCCACTAAGAGGAGGGGTAAGGTTCCTCTCACTGTCCCAAAAGAGGAAGAAAGAATGTCTGGCTATCGGGGAGTGATGTCCACTATACAAGCTGATATTGTTCTTTCTCTTCTCAATGTAAGTGAAGTGATGTTCCATCCAGTGCTAGACTGTGTTGTGCTTTCTTTGGCGATGTCGAGGTGCAATGGGCAGAATGATCTTTACTATCTTCCATGTAGTTGGAGTCCTTCCCTGGGATTAGTAACAGTCTCTTGGTACTCAGCTTGACACAATCCAATTAAAAAGTAGACCAAAGACCTTAACAGACACCTCACCAAAGAAATGGCAAATAAGCATATTAAAAGATGTTCTACATAATGTCATCAGAGAAATGCAAACTTAAACAATGACATACTACAACACACCTATTAGAAAGGCCGGAATCTAGAACACAGACAAGGCCAGATGCTGGTAAGGATGTGGAGCAACAGGAGTTCATTCATTGCTAGTGAAAATGTAAAATGGTATAGCCACCTTAGAAGACAGTTTGTCAGTTTCTTACAAAACTAAACATACACTTACTATACAATAAAACAATCACACTCCTTGGTATTTACTTAAATGAGATGAAAACTTATACCTACTTGAAAACCTAAATATGCATATTTACAGCAGCTTTATTTATAATTGCCCAAACTAGAAATCAACCAAAGCATTCTTCAGTAGGTAAGTAGATAAACTGTGGTACATCCAGACAATAGAATGTTATTTAGCACTAAAGAGTTTTGAGCTATTAAGCCATGAAAAGACATGGAGGAAAGGCATATTATTAAGTGAAAGAAGCCAATCTGAAAGGCTACATAGCATATGATTCCTTTTTAGAGAAGGCGAAACTATGGAGACAATAAAAAGATCAGAGATTACCAGGGATTAGAGTGGAGGGATGCATATGTGAAGCACAGAGGATGATTAGGAGAGTGAAACTACTCTGTATGATACTACAGTTGTGGATACGTGTCATTATAAATTTGCCCAATTAAAGAGGATTTTATGAATTTGACCTCAAAGGCAAGGGAAGTAAAAGCAAAAATAAATGAAGGAGACTATATCAAACTAAAAAGCTTCTGCTCAGCAAAAGAAATCATCAAAAAGGTAGAGACAATCATCTCAATGGAAAAATATATTTGCAAGCAATGCTTCCGATAAGGGCCTAATATCCAAAATATGCAAAGAACTCATACGACTCAATAACAACAAAAAAAA
>NW_011888790.1:6101566-6117236 GCF_000151845.1 Pteropus vampyrus | reverse complement strand
GAAAAAGTTGAAAATCACATGGTATCACTTATATGTGGAAAATAAACCTAAAAGCAACAAATAAACAAGACAAACAGAGACTCATGGACATGGACAATAGACTAGTGGTTACCAGAGGGTAGGGAGTGGAGGAGGAAGGGAGAGGTAGACGGGGTAAAGAGGGTCAAATATAGATGGGTAGAGGGAGGGTGAAGTAAGTAAAGGGGATCAAATATAAGGTAGCTGAAGGAAACTGGACTTTGGATGATAATCACACAATAGAATATATAGATGTCAAATTATAATGTACACCTGAAAATTATATAATTGTATTAACCAATGTTACTCCAATAAATTTAATTAAAAAAAATAAAATAAAATAATAAAATAAGTTTGTCCAAACCCATAGAATGTACAGCACCAAGAGTATATAGTTTTAAGGTGATAATGATGAGTCATGTAAATCCACCAATTGTAAAACATGTACCATTCAGATAGAGGATATTGATAATGGGGGAATTTATGCATGTATCAGGGCAAGAAATAAATGAAAAATCTTTGTACTTTCCATTTGCTATAAACCTAAAACTATTCTAAAAAATAGTCTGTTTTAAAAAGTCGATGACTTTTTCCCCATCTGCTTTTTCAATATCTTCCACATGATAAACTGTATACATGCCAATCACATTTAAACATATAAAATTTAAAAAATGTCTGTGACAGTTTATTTCAATGTACCTTTACTTGAAGAACAATTATTCAGGTGAGGAACAAAAAGTAAATTTAGTAGATAATAACAGTCAAAACCCTAAACATTCCCTTTTAATCAAATGATCTGGATAATTTATCGGGCAGGTAAACAGTAGTGCAAGAATTTTAGATAATTTTAGATAAACCGAATCCTGAATTTGGGGGTCCCACTTTTCTAGTTATAGCAACAATTAGACTTGTTTGCACAAAAATTGGGTTGTCAAGGTAAGCTGAACTTTGCATGACCATTTGGGCATTAGTTAAAAGTATCTCATTACATATCTATGAGCTATTTTGATTAACATGACCATGAACATTTTTTCTGTATTTGCTGATTTTTTTTAATTCTTTGGGGAATTCTAAGTCATATCGTATTTAATATCAATTATTGTTCAAAGAAAAATGATCTTATGCTCAGGAGACTTAGAATAGCTTACTTACTTTCATTAAAGTACATTTAAATACTAAAACAAAAATAAATGTATTATCAAAAGAGGAGAAAGAATAAACCATGAGAATTTTGTAAGGGAGAATATGCAGAGCTTCTTCTAAGTCAGTCTTCAAAAAGGAACATTAGATCATTCTAGCTGTTATGACAAAATAGCCAAGGGAATACTTGGAGAAAATTGAAAATATACATATCAGCAATTCCAGGTAACATAGTTTTGAAGATTAAGTATTGGGCAAAGGAATAAAAATCGTGGGGCAAACAACAGGCTAAGTGAATATCTAACAGTGACTGATGCTTTAGAAGTCAAATAGAAACTAGAGAAAAGACTCAATGTGGCAAAATGAGAAATGTGCACTATTATAAATACATAAAACAAAAAACTGCTATCCCTCTTCAAATGAAATGAAAAAGCGGTAACTGCCCAAGGATCTTTATTCTATTCAGCAATACAACTTTTAAATAAGAAATCTTGATCTTATGGTTAATACATGTTAAAGCACCTTATAATAATATTCACAACATTGCTAATTTGTTCATGTATACAATGATTGAGTGTTAGAAATTGATGTCCATGAAGAAAATTGAAAAGGGACTACTTTTTTTAAGGGAGAAAAAAGTTTATAAAACTTTAACCTCTGGGGTCCTTATAGGAAATAAGCAAGATATATGTTTAACGAATGTCATTCCAGACACTTATGAATGCCTTTCTCTTAAAAAATGACTTAACTGTTATACAAATCATGATTATGAAACCTTCTTTTCTATTATGTGTAGTCTTCTGGAAATTGCTCTGGCTGTGGAATTAGGTAGCTAAGGTTATTTGCTGCTTGTTATTATGCAAATTGTACAAGTAACTTAACCTCTATGAACCTCAATATTTATATCTGTAAAATGGTGATGATAAAGTACTTATAGTTTTCTGTGTGCCTAGCTTATATCTAGTTAACATTGATCATTGGAGAGAGATAAACTTTATAAAGAGTTTGATGTTATAATTTTATTTTTTTCATTTTTGTAAATTAAATTTAATGGGGTAACATTGGTTAATAACATGTAACTTTCAGGTGTGCAACTTTATAATACAACATCTGTATACTCTATTGTATGCTCACCACCCGAAGTCTAGTCTCCTTCCATCACTGTATACTTACCTTCTTTGTCCTCGTGCCACTCCCCTTCCCCCTCTGGTAGCCACCAATCTGTTTTCTGTATCTATGAGTTTGTTTTTGTTTGTTTTGTTTGTTTGCTTGCTGCATTTCAGTGTTATAGTTTAAAACAAACATTTTGGAGCTTTAAAAACTAAATTTGGACTGTTTTAATAACAATGGGTATCAGGAAAGTCATAGAATCTGGCCAAAATATTATGAAAAGAACTTTTACCCAATGAGAAGGTTGATTCAACATAGAATAGCTGGGGGCAGTTTCTAGAACAAAAATATGTTTTATCATAATATTCCAATAAATTTAAAGTCTTCAGCCAACAAATATATGTTTATTTAATACATGCTTTAAATAATAGCAACTTCTCAAGTTACTCAATATCTCAAAGCATAATACTTTTAAAACATAAATACATTCTCATAGGAGAATAAAACAGATGTCTGAGAGAGAACATAAGCTGTTTTTATGAAGGATACCCTCCTAATACATTTCAAATGTTTCCACTATTAAGAGAGCTATGCTTAGTTTTTTCATCTAGAGCATTGTGTTAAATGACAGGTGGGCATTTTTTCTATGATTATTCTGATACAATGTAAATAAGATACAAATATTAATTTCACTGAAGGAAAGGAATCCAAATTGTAAGAAGAAAAACGGTACTATCGCAATCTTCATTTTCTATTGAATATAAGAACAAAAATTAAAATATCAAAAAAAGTTGCCATTGTATCTTCTCCTGCAGAGAGAATTCTTTGAAAATTCTGTCTTTCTCCATTTCTTCTACAGTACTGTCAGCACCGCACAGTGAATTCTATGGTATATACAGAAGCAAGTAAATGGCAACAACTTGCTGTCCCATAATTTAAGACTCTCACTGTTACCCACTACTACTACTCCCTTTATTACTACCAGGAGGGTGTATCACACACAGAGAAACCACCAAATATCACAATCCCAATAATACTTAGCCCACACAATCCTATTTATATGTAAACTCTAAGGAATAAACACCCTGTTGACCTCTCACATCATAGATCTTCTGCAAGAAAACATAACAGAAAAGAAAGTATTGATTATTCTTTTGGTATTAAATCAGTATCTCTAATTATATGTTGCTAAAGAACATTGGCTAGTGGATGGTGTCTTTTAGACAAGGAGTTATTCTGAATTAGATAGTATCGTTTCTTATGGCTTAATGGTTCAGCTTCATCTCTTCTTGTTAAGACTCAAATCAGAGAAGATGTGAATTTAGGTTATAATCTTGGTCAGTTTCATGTCCACCGGAAACAGACTTTATTTAGTTTAGTGCTATTAGCATGTCTTAGGACAATTTCATACATCCAAACCAAGTTCTTAATCTTTGCCATAAAAATATGAAAGGATCAAGTATAAAACAATTTAGCCTCCCTTGAGATTCTAAAGCTGTAATTAAATCATAACCAGCCAATCCTCAGAGCTGATCTGGAGAAGGTAAGATCCCCATATATGGATAATTGTGTTAAGCTTCTAGGAATAGATGATGGGGAAACTTTTGACACAACAGGAACTCATATGTCTTTAAAAATCTTGATTCATTAACATGGAACAAAATCAGGTACCTGGTATTCATTACTAAATAAAGAGTTTCAGGGTGAAGTCTCATAGACAATGAAGAGAACAGATATACATTAGCGAACGAGATAGCAATCCTATATATGACACTTTTTTTTCCCCCTACATAGGCAGACTACATACATGGAATAGCAATCATTTATTTATTCATTCCTCCAACAAATACATTTTTGTAAGGTAGTAAGATATGAATTGCACTTGAATAGCTATAACAACTGTCTGTTGCAACAAGGAATCTGTAATATTAGCAAGATTTTCTCAGTTCATTCTCAGTGTAGCTGCTCTTTCAAACTATAGCCATCGCTGGTGGGATACTGATGAGTGGTTTTGTTCTAACACATGAGGCCTGAGTAAAAAGCAGGTGCAGTTAGTAATATATGAATTTGGACCCAATTCATGGAATAATATATTTTCCCCCTTGCAGATAGAAATAGAGTTCTCTGGATTTATAGCCACCAAAGAGCTTTAATGACACATGAAATTCTGAACATCATTTAGATAAATCATTAAGTTTTGGCTAGTCTCATCACATAATTTGTTTTGTGATGCTTTCCAGTGCCTCTGGGTCCAGAAACCAGAGTGGCTGTGCTTATCAACATATGTCATTCATCATCTATGACAGACAGAGTATAGATAATAGACTAGTGTTAATTTTTAATAAGATTCAGAAATAACATTCCTTCTGGGCACAGAAAAGACTATAGTTGTGTAGAGAGTTTAAGATACTTTAAAAACCCACATCAAAACACATATTCGTGGGTAGTTCAAATAGCCATCCACAAGAGCATTTGTTTGCTTAAAATGTGTCTCAGGGAGGGTGCACCCGCCAAGCTCAGCTCACCATCTGTGGTTTTCCATTAACACTGAGCTGGCATAAGCCCTTTGATAAGTGTACCTCCACAGGCCTACTCTCTGCTTTCCCAGCATGACTGGGAAGGGCACAGCTGTGAACAAATGCTCCCACCGTTCTCTATTCTGTGATGCATTATCATTTAATACACCTTTAGTGACTTAGGACAATCTTATGTCATTTGTAAAAAGCAATTTATGAGAAATAGATACTGTGTGTGATGACAAGGCATAACACAGAGGAACATTGCTAAAATGCTAGTATTGAAGAATAAAGTCACACTTGCCTGGTGGTGTTGGATATTGTTGATCTCTCATGCCTTTTGATATTATTAAAACTTGACGTTCCTCTTACCATTATGACTGGTAAGCTTTCCCTTATCTGCTTCTTTCTCTTTAATATTGATGTTATTTGGCCTTCAATATCTTAACCCATTGCTCTTTTCTCTTCACATAGTATTAATGAGTTACCTGATTCAGTCTGATGTCTTTATCTTCCACCTACATATATGCTTTTGCCTTCAGTTCTAGCTTCTACCCTGCATTCATTCGCATCTATCTAAATACAGGCTGTATACCTGTACTTGACAACACCTCAAAATTAGTATGCCAAAAACAGGGCCCATTTTTTCTTCATTCTCCACTCTGATTCTCTTAGTTGATGATCCATTCGTCTTCAGGAACAAGGAAGTCATTTTTAACTCATCTCTTTTCTACACATTCCTCATTCAGTCCATCACCAAGTCATGCTGATTATATCTTCAGAATGTTTCCAGAATCTACTCCTTTTCTGATCCTCTGTATACCTACTTCTATTGACCAAGTTGAAGCCCTCACGATCCCTTGCCTAAAATATTTCAGTAGCTTCCTAACTTTTTGTCTTACTCTAATTTTGCCCCAACTCCTTAATTAATCCTCTGTACAACAACTAAAGCTCTCTACAGTGTATACCTGATCATGTCACTCTAGTTCTTAAGACAATTAATGACTCTCCTTTGACAATGAAATGAAGTTTAAGTTCCTTAGAGTGGCATATAAATGCCTCTATGTCCTAATACAGTCTTCTTTTACACTGAATTTCTCTTTTCTCTCAATCTCATATTTTATACTCTAATATATATACATCATATTCTTTTAGCATTTTGTGCCTCCATTCACCTTGATCCCTCTAAGATCTCCTCTTCTACATCTAATTTCTCCTCACTCTCAATCTCATATTTTGAGGTTGGTTATTATCAGCTATACAAGTAATAAATATAGTCATGTTCTTTTAGCATTTTATACCTTCGTTCACCTTGATCTCACCCCTCTTTCTTTTCTTGGCTAACACTTTCTCATCCTTCAGGGTGTTATTTTTCTTCTGGAAGTCATACATTAATCAAAGCTTGGACTAAGTGGTCCTCTGTGCCCATGAAATATCCAATGTCGAGCCATGTTATTCATATTACTTATAACAATATCCTGTGTGTCATTCTTACTCACTATGTAAGCTCCTTACGAGCTGCTTCTCTATTCTATTCTATTTTATTCTTCTATCCCAAATGTCTAGCTTAGTGCCTGAAATGTGGTAAATGCTAAGTAATTGTTTCCTATGTGAACTGAGAGGTGTTTTTAACATTACTATGGATACATGGGGCATGACTTGAACTTTGATGCTCCTCATAATTATATGTTATTATTCAATTTTAAAAGTGTTTAGTGAATTCATCTGATGCTTGCAGAGTAAGGATACAGGAAGAGAATGAGGTATGGATCTTAATCTGAAGGAACTTAGCAGTGTAATCAGAATGTAAGATATTTCATAATTATTATTTAATTATGTATATTGCATGTTTCACAAAATATCTAAACATAATTTATAAACTTTTATGTATTAGTTTTATATATAAAATACATTCATAAGATGCTTATGATTACCAATGATATACCAGGCATTATGACAGGCATTGAAGATTTGACAACTAATAAGACATGGTCGTTACTCTGAAAGAGTTTGCAGTCTAGTTTGGAAGTAAACTAAGGAGTAATCAGAAATTTACAATGCAATGTGATGAATGCTTTATGTGTCAGGCACTGTGCTGGGCACCAGGGACATACATGAATAAGAGAGCTCACCTTTCCTTGTGTAGCTCACACAAGAACTATCACAATGGTTGGTGCATGCAGTTCAAGCTAAAAGAATCAGGGAAAGAAGAGATGAGTGTAAGTTGAGAATGAATAAGGATCTCAGGCAGGATATGAAACTGAGTTTGGCATTAAGGAATAGATAAAATGGGCTATAATGAGACTCATCAGACAAAATCAATAATTGCTCAGAATGGAGAGGATTATAAATATAATTAAATTGCAGTATATATTTTTATTTCTTCTCCCTCATCTAGAAGAGAAAAAAATAAATTTCTTTTTATGCTCTAGCTAGAATACTAGTTCTTTCCTTTCATTCACAGTCAAATTTCACAAATGAAATTTATCTATGAAAATTATGCATGATATTAAAAGAGTAGTTGCAATATAAAAAAATATTATTGATAAAAACTATGACTTTTCTCTGGGAAACTTGATATTAAAAGAGTAGTTGCAACATAAAAACATTTATTATTGAGAAATACTATGACTTTCCTCTGGGAAATTTTATGCTGCATTTTTTTTCTAGTTAAATGAGTTTTAGGAAGAAAATAGTTTTACATTTCTCTTTTGACAATAACTTGAATAGAATGATGAGAGAAAAAAAACACCCAGCACATCAATGACAGAATATCAGTATTCACTTGTGTTTCTACTTCTCTATTAAACTTACTGGGTTGTGATTTTCTAAAACTTGATAAAACTTTACACAAGAAAATCTAAAAGTATCACAGGACATTAGGTCATCTTTCATCTGATCTATGAAACTAACAAAGCATTGAGGATCTCCAGTTTTAAGGATTTTGAAAATTGGACCAAAAAGCATTATCCCAAATATCAAAATAGAAAATGGTCCTTTTGCTCATTTAGCAAGTTATTTAACTAAAATGCAAGAGAAAACCTTCAGTAGAAATCTTCCTCAAGCAATGTATGATATAATGGTGATCAAAGCCTGCTTGTGAAGCTTTCCCAAATGACCTGTGGATTACTGTATTACATACAGCAAATCACCAGTGGCTCTCAATGGTCAGGTACAACAGCTTGAGAGCAAAACTAATGCTACTTTTTAAAAATTTTATTAAATTTATTAGAATGACATTGGTTAATAAAACTATATAGGTTTCCAGTATACAATTCTATAATACATTAACTGTATATTGCATCGTGTGTTCACCAAAAAGATGCTCAACTTCACCATCTATTAAGGAAATGCAAATCAAACTCACAATGAGATACTCCCTCATACCTTTTAGAATGGCTATTATCAACAAAACAAGTAATAACAAGTGTTAGAAAGGTTGTGAGGGAAAAGGAACTCTCATACATTGCTGATGGAAATGTAAATTGGTACAGCAACTATGGAAAACAATATAGATGTTCCTCAAAAAGTTAAGAATAGAATTACCATATGACCCAATAATTCTTCTTCTGTGTATCTACCCCAAAATTTGCTAATGCTGCTTTTGATGTAGGAGTATTATACTGCTTTGAAAAGTCCTTTTCTGGGAGTAAAGCCACATTTTTGTTGATTTATGTCTTCTTGCTTATTTGTTCTCCCAATGAGAAGTGGAGCACATATTTATTTAATAGCTGACCAAGGTAAATGGTGTGTTTGTGGTGACAGAACAGAGAGAAACAAACTGGCCAGCACAGACGTTGAGTGGAGGGCATCAATAGATCATGTTCTGACCTATCGAAAGAGAGAGCAACACTTTGGTACATTTTCTAGGCATGGAATATTACTTTATCTTTTTTATTTTTACTAAAGCAGAAATGGTGAAATTATTGAGGAAATACAGTTTACTGTTGACCTCCTCCATCTCCCAAATAAACATTCACAGTTATCTGTTCTAGAAAGAGGCCTTTGGCTTCTTTCGGCCTAGCAGACATAACTACCACTGTAGGTATAACTAATTTTGAGAAGCTATTTCAGGCTAATTGAGTAAGCAGAAAGCAATCATTAACTGGATTCACTTTCATATATCTATCTGTTCAATATATTTAAAGAGCTCCTGAGGACAATTCAAAAAGAAAAACATGTTCCTGATTCAGCTTCTTAATACTGAGTGAACTGTACCTGATTTCATGCTGGTGCTTATATAACAATGCCCTGCTGATAATATGAGCTATAGTGATAATCCATGGTGATCTCACTGAGTTGCAACTTATACAGTGCATTATTATAGAACAGCGCATCAAGAGAGAAAAAGAAATGCTCCCATTTTTTGTGATTATAGGAATTTTTAAGTAAAATAATCACCAACATCATCATTATTATCTTTTCTACCAAGTGACAATGGTTATTATAGCAAGTATATAAAATGCTACTGCTTCAGAGTATGCCAAAATGAAAAACAATAAAATAAAGAAGGCAAAGATAGCGTTCTCATTCCGATAAATGGCAGACTAAACTAACTTCTTAAGGCTTCTGTTAGAAAATACCTGGAAGTAATGAATAAATTATGACAGTTAAATTTTAAGTATAGCTTAGTTTAAAATTAAAAAGGTAACATCCCCAAGTGACAAAAATCAACAGAGAAATGGAAGTCAGGATACTAAGCACAACTTGACATTGAGACAAGGAGAGGAGATTTAGAATGGTGGCAGAAGTGGTGGTACAGAATAGGGGAAAGTTATTGAGGTTATCATATTTTATAATAGCTAAGACATTGGGTTTTAATTCCTAATACAGACAAACCATAAACCTTAAGTAAGGCAGAGAGTTGGAAAAATAATTAATATTTGGAATCATTAAAGGACTGTCATAAATACAGAATATAAAAATAATGAGTTATGCTTCTGGTTTGGGCATGATGCTACTAGAACAATGATCTCACAGAAATCTACAAACACTGGACAAACTACACAAAAGAGATGAACTTAAGGCACTAAAGAGAAGGTGAAAGTAGGTAGATTGCAGAGGAGACATTTTGAGGAGAATGACATAGAGTGAGTTATTCACCGTGGTAGCATTTAGCAAGAAGGCATACATCATGTGGGGCAGCTAAAATTCCAGTAAGAAACTTTTAGTTTTTCTGGGAATAAAAACTAGGGGATAAATTTGAGGCAACGTCAGTGTTGGAAAATCAGAAAAGAATCCCATAAAAGAGAGAACCATAAAGAGGAAACCCCAAATCATGTGTATAAATTCTGCCCCCAAATCTGGCTAACCTCTAAATCACAGATGGGTGGGAATAGGCTCCATCTAAGGAGAACGGACCTTTCCAATTCAATGTTATGAACCTTCAATGATGACCAGTGAGTTACACAAGCTTTAAACAGGCCCAAAAGAGCATAGTGAAGTCTTCAAGAACCGAACTGAAATTTAAACCACCACCCATCACAATTCTTTGAGCAGTGAATATGTAGGACAGATGCAAAGCAGCTTAGCAAAGACTTCAACAACTGAACTGACATTGGAACTACTAGTAGCACCAGAAGGCAATGCAGAACTTGTAGTCTTAACTGGATCTAACATTAACCTTACATTGCCCAGAGGATTTTAACAGAATCCAGAAGCTTAAGAGCCTAGTATTCAAAATGTCCAGGATAAAACCTGAAATTACTCGATATACCAAGAACCAGGAAAATGTCTGATACTTATGTGTGGTGAAGCTATAAGAAAATTGGTACACTTATACATTGCTGTTGAGAATGCAAATTGCTACCAACACTGTATAGAACAATTTAGTATTTTGAGTTTAAGGTAAAGATGGTTACAGCCTAAAGCAAGCAATTTAACTTTTATGTCTGTGTCTTAGAGAAACTATAGTAAATGTGGTTGGAAAATGTGCAAGAATGTATTAAAATAAGATTTAAAAATTATAATAGAAACAATTAGCTTTATGGGATATAATGCCAGTAAATTTTAAAATACAAAATTACTGCATATTGTTTATGGGTACCTATGACAAAGTTTAAAGATGTGATTAGAAATGATAGCTACAAAAATCATGACAGTCATTACATTTGAGGAGGAAGGGAATAGGGTGAAAAGTATAGCTGTATTGCTAAGGATGTTTGTTTGTTTGTTTATTTTTAAATAAAAAGAGACCAGAAGTAAAAAAAAAAAAAATTTTAAGAAATACCACAATTACTTATAACTCCTATTTGTACAATTCATTTTACAGTCCTTTTTACCTAATGGCAATATTTGTAATGATAATTTAGTGTTAATTGACTGAGTGTTCCAATAATAATGGGAAAAAAGAGGAACAAAGGCTTTCATCCACCCCCTGCTTTTTTTAGCCACCATTCTTTGGATAGTCAGGAGCCTGACTGGAATGCACACAACATGGAGGTTCTTCCTAATTTGCCATGGGTTGAGGTATGACTCAGAATCACTGCTTTCCCATCTCTGACACCTGGTTTGACCTTTTACAATTTCTCTTTTAATTAGGCAATGGCTTTGCCAGCGATAGAACTACCACGTTAGGAATGTTATAACTTTCATTCTCTTGTACATGTTTTCAAATGTTTTAGGGGGTAAGTTAGAGTCATTTGAATGCATTTTATTGCTCTTCTAAAGCAGTTCAAATTAATCGAGGAAGAGTTCCAAAAACTAAGAAGTCAAAAATACAATGTCGTAGTGCAATGCTGTGTAACAATTGAAAATAATGACATGAAACTATGTTCTTATAATACTATTAGGTAAAGAAACAGTTTTCAAATCCATAGTGTGATCCTAGCAACATAAAAATTATGTTACAATTAACAATAATTGTAAGTACATGCATGCATAGACATATATATCCCCAGGGCGAGAATAGAGGGAAACTAGATATATCAAAATGTTAACCATGTTAATCACCAGCTAATGAAATCCATGGGCACTTTTTTTTCTTTTTTTCTGTACTCTCTATTGTTCAATGGATGTTTTTACTTTTATAATCTAGAATGTTCAACTTCAGAGTAAAGACAATTTAAAAAAGGAAAACTTCAGAAATATGGAGAAAAAATTTTGCCCACTTCCTTAAAATAGTGAGATAAAGTTGAAGTGCAATCTAATTATGTTTACAGCTGATTCGAGAATAATTTAATTTAATTTAATTTAAAAATTTGTAACTAAATTTGGTTTTGAAAGGTGTGTGTTTTTCAATCTTTGTGATCATCGCTTTTGGCCCAAACCTAAAATAAAATATGATTTCTATATAAGTTCTGCAGTCAAAATTAAGGCTAGATTGCTTCTTTCTTTTTGAAAATAGAGTATTTTTAAGACTAGAGGATCCAAATGACTACTTTGCAAGAGAGATGATTTATATTATCTCTCCATTTGTATTAACAACAAAGTAGTATTTTGATGGGTACTAACCACATGGAATTAAATAGGGAAGACATTTTATTAAAATACAAAATGAGATTATCTTTTATTCCATCTTCAAATAACAAATAATCAAAATTAATTGAGTAAGTTATTCTAAGAAATAGGGAATTTGTGAAATTACTATTCTCTAGCATTTGGACAATACCTAACCCAGGTATTTTGATGCTATTTGCCAACTGGGAAGCTAAGAACACAAAAATGCTTGCTTAGGGTATTTTTCTCATTCTTTTTCTGCTTAGGTTTCTCTTCTATAATATATTGGATTTATTTTTCTGTTGGTAGCTTAGTATAATGGCAGTTCACAAAGTTTTACTCTAAATTTCTTAAGATTAATAAAATATCAAATTTTGTACCCACATTTCTGTATAAATAAGGTATTTATTTTATACCAAAAACATAAAATAAAGAGTGGAATTCTGAGTAACATATCAGCTCATCATAGATAGTTACAATCTCTGAGTCTTTGTGATTCACACAGTTGTGTTATTGTAACTTGAAATCAGTGCAACTTGAATTAATAAAAAGCTCTGGCAAAGAATTATTTAGGTAGTCTAATTTGGTGTTTTTTTTGTTTTTTGTTTTTTTTTTCAACTGTATATCTGTACATACTTACTATATGTAAAGGTATGCTGAAAAACTTTTTTGACATAGTGCAATTTTTCAGATTGGTTAAGATGGCTATGGAATCACAAAAGCCTTTGCTGTAGCTGTTCCCTCCTCCTGGATAGTTTTTTAACCAGTATCTGCTTTGATAACTAACTCCTTCACCATCTCAAGTCTCTTCTCAATGCATACTTTCTCCACGTGGTTTATATTATAGACCCTGTTTAATTCTGCAAATTCCTTATACTCACATTTTCTCCCCACTCCATTCCTTCAACTCCCTGTACTTGATCGATGTTTTCCTTTTCACATAGCAGTTGTCAATTTCTACCATACTATGTAATTTACTTATTTCTTATATTTGCTATTAAATGTATATCTTTTCTTCCTAGAATGCAAGCTCCACGAGGACATGAATCTTTTTCTACTTTGTTCAATAATATATCCCAAGTACTTAAAAAACATTTTCTAAGTGTTCAATAGATATTTGCTTAATTATTTGAAATCAAATGATATGTCAATAAAATGTCAGCAGATTATTCCACAATTTTTGGAATACATGTTATTTAGCATATCCCACTGTAACTCAACTTCAAATAATATTTTTTGATATATTCACTGAACAAAGACGCTAGTGTTATCTCAGCACAAATGGATTCTGCCATAGACAGATGACTGCTTAGGCATTTGAATATATTCATGGTCATGTTATAGTCAGTGGTCATTTTTAATAAGATTTCTTTCTATGTGGTAGAGATACAGGTCTTTTACACAGGAATATTTTCATCTAAAAATGTTTCTCGACCCCAAAACATAGACTGATAAGTTATCCCCTCTCTACTGTAGACATACAACTGCAATAATGAGAGAAAGACAGATATATAAGACAGAGACAAGCATTGAAACATGACTTTTCATTTCAAAGAGTGAATGGTCAGTGAGAGAAGCATGAAGGCCTATATTTGGAAGATGTTCTTTTCCATCATCTCATAGTTATGTGAGAAATTAATGTAACAGAAGCGGAGTGAGATTAAAAAATCTAATCAAGCCATAGCTACATTCATAGAATGTTCTTAGTGTCTCGGACTGTTGAGCAAATGAGTTGTTTCAAAGTGGCCTCATTCAAGGAAATCTAAAAGAATGACCAAGCATTGCAGAAAAGTATCTGACTGGCAACTAGCTAGTCTAAACCATAGTAGAGGGCTCTCACATCTGTGTGCTATCTCAGGATGATGGATGGTGTAAGTGCAGCCTGATTAGTGTCTTGGGATGGACAAAGAGCTAATGCAGGAGAGTCAGCGGTTTGTAAATCTATCACTGACATCTTGGATGAATCTGACCTTTGCAGAGCTGGAGTAGATGACAGTATAACATACTAGTATCAAGAGCTAGCTCCAAGGAAAGTTTATACTTCATCTTGAATAAGATTTTAATGATGAATCAATAGCAGAATCTATAGGTACCCATAGCCTTTCTGTCACGGATATTTTGTATTTGACTAGAACTGCATATTTCATAGATGTATAAAAAAATCTTATTTTGTGTACCTAATTTTTTTAGAATACACATCGCTGTCTTTTGTGTGTTTGTATATGTGTATGTGTGTGTGCATATCAAACATTTTATATAGGTAGATCTTAATAAAAGTAGAGCTGTAACCTGTAAAATTTAATTGTCATTAACCATCTTGAAGTCTGTTTCTTGGATTCAAAACACTACATTTTCCCTTTAAGCCTTGAAGTAAGTCCTTCCACTTATGAGAGAGGTGGCACAACAGTCGTTAACAGCATAGCGTTAACTGGAGTCACCAGTTCCGAGTTCCAATGCCAGCTTTACCACTTACCAGCTGGATGAACATGGGCAAATTACTAGCTTCATTTTCCCTTTCTTTCTCCATCATCAAAGGAGAATAATACCTCACAGAGCTCTTGCAAGGGTTGAATGTGAAAATATATATTTTGTAAATTTTAGTGCTTTTCCTCCCTATTCTTAATGCCCTTTGTTATTTCCCCATTTCCTTCACTGTATGCTCATACAGAAGGGCAGATTGTTCTTCCTGGTTATGATTGGGAAAATGCTAAAAACAGTAATGGTGAGTCTACATACCTACATATGATGTCTTCGCCTATGAATTTCAATTCATTCCTTTTTTATTCTATAACATTCCACTCTGAAGATAGCTTAATTCATATCATTTTTTCTTTGTAAAAATAAATTATTGCTTTTTATTCCCTCCTATACATAGATACTGCTCAGACAAAAGTAAACTGACTTTGGGATTGATAAAGTGGCTGCATAAAAGATGGGGCAGGGTAAGCAGGATACAAATCTCAACCAACTGTTAGTCACTGTCACCTGTCATATTTGTACACGTTCAGAAGTTCCTTGAATCCATTTCACTATTTCATGTCTCTTCTACTGGCTCACACAATCCGTGAGCCTCTCTCTTCATGTGGAACAATTCGATTCTACTCACCCAGCCAGACTCAGCTCAATGACTGTTCTCTGCTAATAGTTTCTTGCCTGCTACCCCACCTCTATTCCCATTCTCCATAGAAGAGACAATTTCCTCTTTTCTGCTCTACTTTAAGCATCCTTCTAATGTGATTCTCTCAAGCATGATTTTACTCACTGTCTGTCTTTGTTCACTAGATGCCGGATCCCAGAGTCCACTGCCACAAGCAGGGCCTCATTCCCTTGGAGACAATCTCCTGTGGGTGTTTGTCACTACAGAGCTTTGGGTGAGAAAGCTCTGGCAAGTCTAGGGTCAGCATCTCCTGCTTGGTCCAGATTTAATTCTAGGGAGCCATCTACATCTG
>NW_011888790.1:6098656-6100733 GCF_000151845.1 Pteropus vampyrus | reverse complement strand
TGGGAATATTTCTCAAATGTTAAGGGGTTGATTATTTCTCTAATTGCCTAATTCACTTTTTGTCCTTTGACTTCACATGTCATGGTATCAACTCCATTAGAAGTATATTAGATTGACTCACTAACGAACATGAATTTTTCTTGCTCCATTATCTTTTTCAAGTAAATTAATAATGAATGTCCAGTCACTAAAATTACAGCTTACTCAAGATTATTTTTACTATGCTGAACTATTTTATTAGTATATCTAGTCAAATTGGAAATTGGAAAATTTTGCTGCTAAGGAGATCTTTATGCACAGTTTAATACTCAGCTACCTGTACCCCTGGGCAAAATAAATAGCTTGCTGACTGCTTCTTGGCAAAGTCTCAGGCAATTATATTAGTTGAAACTTTAAATGCTCCCCCTCACACACACCAAAATGTTGGATTATCTGTAAGAAAGCAAGGGGTTCAGGACACTGCTGCAGGTTGTTTCATTATCATACATACACTTATTTCTTGGACATCTATGTAGGTTTGGAAATTAATATTCTTTTAGGAAAGAAGAAAATAAGGGAAGCGCATCCATCAAAGTGGCCTACTATTCTTTCCCTCCAATTCTCAACCCTGCAGAAATTCTAATACCAGATGTTAGACAAGAAGGGTTATTCCTCTAAGCTTTAAGCACAGCTAAATAAATTATCTCAAATACTTATTTAGTATGAATTCCAAAGAGCTAGGTTAATGGTCAGTATTAAACTTTATCAACCAATTGCTTTCAATTTATTTTTTTTCTGAGCACTTATTTTGTGAGAGGCACTGATCTGATCAGTTGAGATACATCAATGCATAAAATTGCCAGAGATCTCTACCACTGAAGAAGGAATATCACTGCAAGGGTGAGGGGGAGGGAAACAGGTAATAAATGAGATTTAATAAGCAATTCTTTTGGTATGTTAGAAAGCGATATATTCCATGTAGAAAAAAAAAAGACTGGGGAAAAGTGAATTGGAGTAGGGGAAGAGGTTGCAGCTTAGAGTGGTTTGGGGTAAAATGGTAGTGCCACAGAAATGGTGCATGACATACCCATATGGGGAAGTGGAGGAGTGGGGAGAGAGAAGCTGTACATATGTCTATTTTCAGCATAAGAGACCTGTCTAGGTATTAAAATTACATCTCATTCTCCCTTTCTCCCACTTGTTCGAATGCAATTCTTGGCCTTGTCTCTCAGTGCTGAAGATGAAATAAATTATAAAGAAAAAGATACTGCCTAGGTTCTCAGATCCTATGAGATCCTGACTAATTTAAGCCCTTGTGGGTAGCATATTTCCTATTAATTGTCCCAATTCACAGTGGATGGAGGAGGAAAGCCTTGAGTGAGAGATGCAGTTCAATTCAATAAGCACTTATTAGTACCTTTTATTTGCCTAGAATGGCTTTATTCAAGTTAAGCGACAGAAAGATGCAGACGTTCTTATGGAGACCTAGACTGTGTTGTAAGACAAACTACAGATAAATGAATATCTGAAAAGAAATATGAGGCAATGCTAAGCATATGTATACGTTCATATGTGATAGAGAAATATCACTGTAATCTGGATTTAGGACAGGGATCTCTGGAAAAGTGAGACCAAAGTTAGACTTTTGTAAGCTTGAGTGTGGTAGCGATGCTAAGGGAGAAGAATGGAGAAAGGAAAACAGCATTTCCTGAAGACACAGAGGCAGAAAACTCCTGGGATAGTTAAGGGAGTGAAATCTGGCCGAAGGACTTTATGTAGTCACTAGACTGATATAAGAATTTTGACACTCCAAAGTGTTAAATGGGGGGAGGGAGCATCTGTATTACACAGATTGTCGTAACCTCCCTAGAGGCAAAAGCTGCTCTGGAGGAGCCCACTCACAGAAATGATTTTATTACCTCTCACCTTAGAAAGTAAAATGGAGACTAAGGGTAATTATCTCCAAAAAACGAAAAGGCGCTTTCGTTTCTTCAATTACACAGAAATTTCCTAGTAGTCTAAAAGTGTGGCCTCACTTCTTTCTGTCACTATAGTCAAAAACTTTGGACTTCTGTAAGGAGAAAGTTTAAATATAGGG
>NW_011888790.1:6094503-6098606 GCF_000151845.1 Pteropus vampyrus | reverse complement strand
GAAAGCCTTGAGTGAGAGATGCAGTTCAATTCAATAAGCACTTATTAGTACCTTTTATTTGCCTAGAATGGCTTTATTCAAGTTAAGCGACAGAAAGATGCAGACGTTCTTATGGAGACCTAGACTGTGTTGTAAGACAAACTACAGATAAATGAATATCTGAAAAGAAATATGAGGCAATGCTAAGCATATGTATACGTTCATATGTGATAGAGAAATATCACTGTAATCTGGATTTAGGACAGGGATCTCTGGAAAAGTGAGACCAAAGTTAGACTTTTGTAAGCTTGAGTGTGGTAGCGATGCTAAGGGAGAAGAATGGAGAAAGGAAAACAGCATTTCCTGAAGACACAGAGGCAGAAAACTCCTGGGATAGTTAAGGGAGTGAAATCTGGCCGAAGGACTTTATGTAGTCACTAGACTGATATAAGAATTTTGACACTCCAAAGTGTTAAATGGGGGGAGGGAGCATCTGTATTACACAGATTGTCGTAACCTCCCTAGAGGCAAAAGCTGCTCTGGAGGAGCCCACTCACAGAAATGATTTTATTACCTCTCACCTTAGAAAGTAAAATGGAGACTAAGGGTAATTATCTCCAAAAAACGAAAAGGCGCTTTCGTTTCTTCAATTACACAGAAATTTCCTAGTAGTCTAAAAGTGTGGCCTCACTTCTTTCTGTCACTATAGTCAAAAACTTTGGACTTCTGTAAGGAGAAAGTTTAAATATAGGGATTGAGCTTGAGAGACAGGGAAGCAGAAACAAAAAGAAAGCTGTTAGCACAAGGCAGCCCAGGACACTCATTTAGGCTTTCCCAGGCACCTATCCTCCATTCCTGTACGCTGTCCCGAGAAGCTGGTCGATCTGCGGCCCAGCAAAAGCCAACTCCAGGCAGTGCGGTCTGTCCACACGTAAACCAAGATTTGGAGAAAGAGCAGGATGGGTCTTGGGGTTGACACTTTCTTAGGCTCCCTCCTCTAGTTCCTCTGGTCAAAACCAGGTTTTTGACAGACTCTCAAATCACCGTCCCAGGAAGCCCCCCGAGGGGGCGCCTGCTCCCCTCGCAGCGGCCGCTAAGACCCGGAGAAGTGGAATTTCATTTTGAACCCCAGGTGCCGCGCGGGGGCCAGCGCTGGGCATGCTCAGTAGCCGCGGCGCGTCTGGCTGCTGCTCGCGCCGCACTGACCGCGCGCCACCGGCTCCAGGGCTGGCGCGGGAGTCCGCCCGCCCTCTCCGCCGCGGCTGCCGGGCTTCCAGAAGGCCAAGCATTAGCAGCCTCAGAGCGCCTCGGCCCCCACCCTGCTCCACCCGCGTCACCAGCCGCCTCCTACTCCTCTTCCTCTCCCCTCTCTCAGGGAGGCGAAGCTGGGGCGGCTTTCAGGCGGCGCTGCAGACCGCTCTGCAAACCCCAGCCGAGGACCTGCGAATGAATCCCGGAGCCCAGAGACCCCTTGGCGGCGGCTCTTTCTAATAACACTTTGCCTGAAGTGGGGTCGTGGCGGAGTTTCTCCTCCACCTCTCAATGCAAACACTATGCGGAGAGCAGTCGGCTTCCCTGCGCTGTGCTTGCTTCTTAATCTTCACGCTGCAGGTAAGGGGTTGCCGGGCAGAGCTGGAGCTGGGGATGAGATGGGAAGGATACTGCACATGCTTAAGGACTCTAGGAAAAGCTTGCCTCTCAAAGAAAGCAAGACAGTACTGACAGGGAAGGGGCGAGGGAGTCATGCACCTGTTGGAAGACTGAGGGCGAAAACTTAAGCTAAAATCAGCTCTTGATTTTTCCTTACCTTGTACAAGTAATAGTGAACATTTTCAATATGAATACAGGTTTGCTTCCCCTTCCTCTCCAGCTAGACTCCCCAATTCTGTTTCTAGGCTATGCAGTTGAGTGCCAGTTTCTCAGGAGCCAGACAAGCCACCCTGCTGGATGTAACCTTTTCTACTGCAGCGGCTACATCTGTAAGGTCTCTTGGTTTAGTGAGAGCTCAGAGGGATGCTTCGGCTGTAACCTGATGGACCACATCTCCGCCCAAAAGGTCGCAATACATGGTTCACGTTAAGGATGCCGCCCCAGGCTCCTTTGGCCCCTGCTCTTATCACTCGAATTTTCTAAACCAATAAGAGGAAAGAAAGGTTTAAAATAGGACCCTGTCTTCTCTTTCAACATCATGGTCAGCGTTCGAGGGCACTGAACAAAATCTCAGTCATAGTTTCAGGGCTGACAACCCAGGGTAGGCACCGTCTCTGGGAAACTGATGGGGTCCAGCCAAAAGTCACAGTGAGATTGCTCCCAAATATAAATATATTTACTATCAGAACCAATATCAGGTTTTCTATGGGAGCAAGCCTTAGGAAGTACCTGGGGAATTTATATGCGATGTCACTACAGACCCTGCTTTTTGGATACACGCAGCTTCTGTGTAATGCAAGGACTTGCTGGACTGAATCCTTTATCATTTTTACACTCACATGAGCCAAAATAGAATATGGCAGAGAGATTTTAGGAACCCTACTGCGATAGCAGTTGTCCATGCAGTAGTTCTGTAGCAACCAAAGACTAGATGTTTTCCTTGAGTTTACTTGTCATCCTATCACACATATTCATATTCATTCATTCCCTTAACTAACATTTATTGAATATGTGCTATGTTCCAGAGGTAATGAATAAACATAATGGTTGCAAAATTACAGTTCTTGTGATATCTTTTAAAAAGAGTGGGCGAGTCTTTTTCTATATGTGCAGTAATGAGAGTAAAGTATGGTACTTTCTTATTTCTAGCTAATGCTATTTTAATTTATTGTGAATCTCATGAAGAAGTAATGTATAGGAACATTAAGGCTATAATTAAGCACACATGATAATTGTTATAATTATGATGTTATATTGTGAAAATTTCAATAGTTCTTTGGCACCTTTTGAAAACTAGAAATAGCCACAAATTGGTCATTAAATTATTTGCAAATAGCTGTAATGAATCTTTTTATTACCACATAAAAATCTTTAATGCTGAAATATGGAATGAAAGTATACACATTGGGTTGAGTTTTACTTATCGTTTAATGATAGCACTGACATAAACATTCATTACCCCCCCCCAAAAGCCTCAATTCTTACAAAGTTTAAGAATGATTTAGTTGATCTATCAAAAACATCAGTGTAGTTATTTTTTAAATTAATATATAAACAAATCTAAAGATCACATTTAATATATCGAGTAATTATAGCTTAAAAGTTATAAAGGAACTTAAAAATAAGCAAGATGGAAAACACTTCTAAATTTATTCTAGGTGAACATTTGGGATGAAGTAAATAGAGGACTTTTGTTCATCAAAGGAGTAGACTAGAAGTCTGTAGCCCTAGAGTCTACCTGGAGCTCAGCCAAAGGGTGTATTACCAAAGACAGACCAATTCATTTCTATTTTGACTCCTTAATTTGCAAAAAAAAAAAAATGTATATAAAAGATTATTTAACCAATTTTAATTTAATAAGGCAGTGCATTAAAGGACTATCTTTTACAGATTTCACTTGCAAGATACTGTATAAAAATTAATTATATCCATTTTTAATATAGTGCTTTCGATAGGTGTTTTTACACAGCAGATTGCAAGTTTAATATTGTGATTTTCTTGCCAGTTTCATTTTGAATGCATTTTAATTTTAAACAGCAATTTGTGGGTCACAAGCTGTCATCAGATTAAAATTCATCACAGTTGTCTAATAACATTGTTAGAACTTTCCGTTAGAACGGAAACAAACACAGATTTCTTGATCTAAGCTCCTGTAGATTTGAGTAATAAGAAAGTGAGTGGATTAGAGGACAAAGATCAAGAAGTCACTACTTCTCTTCTTGTTGAATGTCCGGGTTTGTGTCTTTTACAGAAGGCTCTCTTCTCAGGATAGAAGTGGGCTTTATAAAGAAGAGAAATGAATTATATATATTCAGGCCTCTTTGACTGAAAAGCTAATTGATCCATTTTGGTTATGCCCAGGATATCAGCAACTACTTATGCTGGCGGAACTGATGACATGTTAGAACCCTTTAGGGATGGGAGAAATTGGCTGACAGGATATGAGTGCTCTTCTTAGCTATACTAGGAATGGT
>NW_011888790.1:6091400-6093718 GCF_000151845.1 Pteropus vampyrus | reverse complement strand
TAAAAAAAAAAAAAAAAGAATTCAATGCATTACTCTCTCCTCAAGTTCTGGAAAAGTTTTTTTTCAAATTTCCACATTGATCTTACTATAAGCCTTTCTGGATGGCACAAAGACTGCCTTCAGTGAATCTTCTGAAGAAGCCTCTTCATTCTCAGAGAAGCGATAGTCAATTTCTTTAGACTAAAAGGGTTTCTACGATGGGACCAAGAGGATCCAGGAAGCACCACCCTCAAAAGAAAGGGTAGACCAATATAAAAATGTTATTCTTTAAAATCTTAAGATGTTTTTCTCAAAGAAGAGTCCTTTAGAACTCCAGAATTAGTTTTTCCTGTTCGAAATTACTCAACACAGTCCTTACAATGGCCCAGGTTTCAATATATTCTCTCCCCCAATTATCTTTGTGATATCAACTCTCACTGCTCTCCTTTTCATTTTTTTTGTCACTCTCCAGCCACATTTCTGTTCTAAGAAAATCCAGGCACTTGCCACCTCATACATTTTGCTGTTTTCTTTGCCTGAAACATTCTTTCTCCATTTTAGGTCTTTACTCAAATGTTACTTTCTCAGTGAGGCCCTCACTTACTATCTTATTTAATATTTCATCTCCATACCCCCCTATCCCCCCAAAAAACCCACTCCGATCTCCTTCCCTGCTTTTCTTTCTTTCCCAGAGGACTTTCATCACCTACCATACCAAGTATTTTACTTATTTGTTTTGTCTATTGGGGTCCCTCCTTTCTCCATTAAAATGTAAGCTCTTTGAAGGCACAGATATTTGTCTGTTTTACTGCTGTATCTATTGCAGATCCTGCCTAACCTAGTACCTGGGGGCAGGGCGTGGCATAAAAGCTACTAAAGATTAAATAAGTAGGTTGAGTAAATAAAAACAACACAGTGATATTTCTGATCTACTTTTTTTGCATTTATTTCTTCTTGGAGCCCATGCAGGACACACGTAGTCAATTTAGCCACTTGCAGAATGGACTTCAACAGAGCTCATTTATCCAAAATTCAAGTTGCTCCCCAGGAGCTTAGCAGGCCCAGGAACACAGTTCTTCAAACGGACTTGGCTACTATTGTGAACTGAAGGGCAACAAAGGATCTGCTTGCAAGAGACCAGAACTACCAATCAACTCAATGGCAAAGTCCTTCGAACTGATTGCCCGGTGCTGTGTAGCTCAGATGACGTGCTGGTTGGCTATATTTTCACTTCTTAGTAAAATGCCTTTTACATGTAGGAATGGCTATATGAAAGGATTCATACAGCTAAATGACAAGCAGGGTTTAAGGCACTGGAACAAACCTGTCTGCCTCTTTAGCATTTAAGAGACATGGACGTATGTACATAGGAGGTCACACATTCCTAACACCATGATGAGCACCTGGTAAAACTTCTGGATGCATATGATCCACATTCAGCTTTCTCTTCTTTGTTCTTCATCTACCTCTCCACCAATTCCAGTTTTCATCCTATCATCCTACTGCTAAACATAATTAAGATGACCAACCATCTTCTTACCAATGAATATTTACAGCATTTTTCTAATTTGATCTCTTTCTGGATTTTGAAAATTTTCCTCACTGAATTCTATGCATAATTATTACTTCCTAGAGTCCCTCTTATCTCACTAACCTTTCCTTAGTTTGTACTTTTAAGTCTGCTTTTGAGTGTTATTTAATGGTTAGTGCCCTGGAATTTATGTGTCCTTGGTCTTTTTTTTCCTTTTCTTTCTATACAACCTCCCTGGGGCTAGAAAGGGGGCAGATTCAGGAACTATTAGGAAGATAGAACCCATAGAAATGTGGACCGTATTTTTTATACAGTGCCTGAAAATACGGTAAGTTCTCACTTAACATCGTCAGTGGGTCCTTGGACCTTGTGACTTTGAGAGAAATGGTGTATAAGGCCAGAAAAGGCCTAAGGGGATCCTTTGATGAAGTCCAATCCACCCATTACACAGATGAGCAAAGCGAGATAAACTAAAGCTAAAGATAAAAAGTCTTGGCCAAGGTAGAGCCAGAACTTGGAGGCTGTTCCCCAGATACACTAGAGGTCTAATTGATATAAATAAATCATTAGGCTAATTGAGATAAAGAAAAGTTCCTATGGCTGGTCGCAAAAACATCATCAAACTTCCAAAAACCCCAAATACTTCTAATATTAAACATAAAAAAAGCGAGGTCCTTGTTTCTTATATATTATCTTACAATAACCTAATATCAACTCATCCTTCATAATAATGTCAGAAGTAAAACTCTAAAAAGCATACTTTTTTTTAGATCATATTCTCTCTTTGTAAAATTCTTTAATACATCTA
>NW_011888790.1:6073944-6089770 GCF_000151845.1 Pteropus vampyrus | reverse complement strand
AGCCCATTCGTTGCCATTAGAATTAATGATAACAGGGATGTTATGTTTTATGGTAAGTTTATAGTTAAAATTTTTAAAAGCTTTTTGTAAAGTCAAATATAAAAGGTAGAGAAAGCCATTTTCCCCTTTAAATGAGGGATTTGAAAGATCCTGCTTGGCCTGTGAGTACATTCTTCATCTTCAAAGTACTTACGAATGCTGACACAGGATAGCATTGATATTTCCTGACATAAAGGATTTTAATAGCTTTGAAGAAAACTATTTAATGGTAAAATATTATTTTATGATCAAATTTCATAATGCTTACTCACCAAATAATGTAACTATAAGTGTCTATTATTACAATGATATTTGCAACAGAATGACAATTAGCAAATTTATATTGGGAATATTAGCACTTTACATTCAAATAGATATCTAAATTTTTCTGAGAATCAAATCTCTATTTCAGTTTATTAAGATGTTCACGTCAATTATGGACCAAAAACAAAGCAAAACTACTTGTTTACATGAAGCAGTAGTACAGACAATATTTTTTAATTGTAGTGAAATAAATATCAAGTTCAGTGGGGACATGAATTTTTTTTTTAATTCAGAACTGAAGCAATGTCCGTTTTCTGACTAAAATATGCAGAGTGGCTTAAAGCAACCCTAAACTACTGATTTTTTGGAAAAGAGCACTAAATAAGCATAGAGTAAGAGCATCTCACAGGCATTCACTGTGGTACATGTACAGCAACATGTACAGAGCAGGACTCTACTGCTATTTCACTGTAGTAATGATCCAGTTCCTGACGGTGACTGGAAGGAAATGAAGCAGTGTGCATAACTGTACAGGGTCAGCTCCCATCACTGCATTACTTTAACTTGTCTGGGAAAGATGATCAGCACAAAGTATGACAAACATAAGATGGAGAGTTCATTTGAAAGGCCATCAATCCATGAATTATGAAGGTGTAGTTTTTAGTTATAAGCATTTTACTTTCTTTGTCTTGTTGATTCATGTTAGTTTTTAAGTTATCCTTGGAAGAAAATGAAATAGCTAAAAAGAGAAAATTGAAATAGAAGGGAAAATGCCATGATTTTAGATAACCCATAGCAGAATACTGTAGTAGTTAAGAGCATGGATACTATGGTCAAGTTCAAATCCAGGTGTGCTCTGGCTCTGTTACCAGCTCTGTAATCTTTCAATTTTTCTAAGCTTCAATTTTCTCTTTTTAAAATGGAGACGATATACTATACAACTATAGGGTTGTTATTGTGTACTAAACAGGATAATGTATGTAAAACTGCAGCATCTTAGTAAATACCATGTAAGTGTTAGGTATTATTTGATTATGGGTGGGAGAGGTTGGATTATCAATGCTTAACTAGTATGTTAGAGCAATTTCTCATTCTTTTTGTGTTTGAGCCAATGCTAGAGAAGCACATATGCCCAAGAGCTTCTGGATTCCAACTGTTTTTTTTTAATGGGGCTCTACTATGATCATGAGCCGAACTAAATGGACAGGTTTATAGTGGATTGTGAAGCTCTAAGACATCCACCTATAGCTTTTGGGCACTGAGAGGCTGGGGAGATCCAGACTGGGCCCAAGATGTCAGATCTCATTCTCCTCCCAGCCCTTCTTCAGTGACCCCCCGTGCCGCCAACTCCCTCAATAAAATGGTTTGACATCTTCCCCGCTAACGAATCCACCTATTCCCCAATCTCCCAATACCTTACCTAAAAGCTCCATCTAAACATGGTGTCTAGCATCATATCTTCAGCAAAATCCCTATTTAAATTAATATGAAATACAGGTTTTTCTTGGGTTTACCCAATAGCTGGTGAAAATGTGTAACATTTACATAAATGCCACAAGTTTAAAATATCTAGTTCCTGCCTCTCCTAGCAAGTAGTCCAGACTTATCCTAGGAGCCACCTCCCTTATTAGTCTCTCTAGGGACTCCCAAAGGGTGAGAGGTTCAAGCATGTGACCCTGGCTGCAACTCATAGCTCTATAGGCCTCCTGTAGGATTGCTGCTCTGGCAATGCTTCTTCTCTACTGACCCAGTGACATTCTCCTGCTCACTATTTGTAACCCATGGAGCTTCTACGACCATCAGGCTCCAGGTCAACATGGAAGGCTGCCTATGGTTCTGTGCATATTGGAGAAACAGGGCTGTTTGAATGTAAAGGGAAAGCAGGGAGGGAACATAGAGATGGGAAGACCCTATATCTAGGCCCTGTTACCTATCAGCACCTGATCTGCCAAGACTCTTCTCTCATGCTGATTTTATCTCAGGTGATCTATTATGTATGGCTCCGGTCTGGCTCCCTTGGAAACCTACCATCCATCAGAAAACTTAGAATTCAATTGTAGAAACTTTTCCACGGTGCTACTCTCCTCTATGCAAAGCCAAGTTCACAGTCAAGCAGCTGTTTCAGTGCCTGCAGACGGTTAAGACGCTCCCCAGGGGAATTCTCACAGGCACTCGCAAGTGTGGTCCAGTTGGGCATGGCTCTTGGCATCCCTGGACACCTCTGAATCTCTAGAGTATCAGGATTTCCCATCAGGTGTCCACTGGTTATTTTGGGTGATTTGTTTTCTGAAACTGGAAATGATATTGAGAGTTCTTGAATTATAAATATTATCATACTCAATCTGAGCATTAACTGAAGCTATGGAAATATAATAAAAGATCTGCTCTCAAGATAAACATTGATTTTCATAGAGAAGAAACAAATAGATTTCGTTATAAGAAGGAAAATACAAATGAGTATTTCCTAAATTCCTATGATTTTTTTTTTTTTTTGAGGCAAAGCAACCCTTGGTTGATCTCACAGATTGCAAAGACCTTGTCAGTTTACAATCCCTTATTATTTTATTTTATTTTTTTATGCCTTACAACACCGGTCCTCCTAGGTGGTCTCCCATCTAAGTACTAACCAGGCCCGACCCTGCTTAGCTTCTGAGATCAGACGGGATGGGGCTTGTTCAGGGTGGCATGGCTGCAGACCCTATGATGTTTTAAACTCTATACTAGGTGCTTCTATAAGATAATCATTTTACGTTTTAGGATAGAAAGTATGTTCTGAAATGGCATGCTCATGCTTTAGAAACAGTAAAAATATACTCTAAATCATATAGCATAGTAAAAAACGACAACAAAACTTAGGCTCTAGAATCTAACTACATGGATTTGAATCTCACCTCTGCTATATACTGTTTAAATTATCTGTGCCTCCCTTTTCTCATCAGAAAAAATACCATAGTAACTACCTCATAGGGTGGTTTAAAGATTTAAAGAGCTAATGCATAAGGCCCTACAGCATGGAGGCTGGAACATTAAGTATATTCAATAGATAGTAGCTGTAAGAATTATCATATTAACATGTGAAAGCTTTTACTGGTTCTATATCTCAGCTCCCAAACTTGAAAAGAAAAAATGTATGCATGACTATTAGTCCATTAAAAAGAAATCACTCTCAAGCCTTTTTTTGTAAAGAGTATCTGCTATAAAAATCAAACTGGCATACCCTCATTTTTAAAAACACTAATAGAAACTTTGCCTTGTTCATAATTAGCAAGTTTGTGTTGGAAGGAATAAATGCTGTTCTCCAAGCTGAAGTATAAGAAAAAGCATCCTATAACCATCAGAGGCACTGTAATCATTGGCAGCCCTTCTGGTGAAGTATCTCAACCTCAGGGCTCAGGTAGGATTTGTAATATCATCTCTCCTGCTGTCCCACTCAGTCTGAATGTACAACATCCAACAGGGGCCAAGATATCCTACTTGTAATGCTGAACTCTCTCTATGTCCACATAAACCTTGAAAATAGCATTGCTCGGTTTTCGTACCCCGTTTTGAAAACCCTGTCCACATACCTTTGGTGTATGTGTGTGACAGGGGAGAGGGTGTGTGTCATGAAATCAGTTTCCTTGCATGCATTCTGGGAACCAGGCATCCTGTTGTCCCTAGATTTAAGTTCTAATGAGTCATCATAAATGCCCAGCGGGTACAGAGCACATGCCTCCAATTCAGGCCTGTCCTGTTCCTGAAGCAAAAGTGCCTCTGGTCCCCCATGCTTCACCCTGCAGCATCAGCAACCGCTGCTGACAGCCCCACCTCCCACCCTGGCTCCAGCCCCCGATGTCTTGAAGTTCACTCCCTGGAGCTGTGTGCTCAGGCTGAGCCTTCCTTCATCTCCAACTTTCTCTTTGCTCTCTACTCCAATTAAAGTGTGTAGTTCTTACTCCCCATTTCAGGAAAGATCTCTTCTCAACTAGCTATATTTTAGAAAGGATGTGACACATGATCTACTCCAGATCAGAATAGCTGTTAATTTGATGGTCTTTCCCCAGCAGATGTTCATTTTGTTAGAGAATTATGAGAGAACAGTGCCCTAGCCCAGTGGCATTAATTTGAAATGATGGATGAAGGGACTAGAACAGGATGGAGTAGAAGTGTTGACCTGAAGGACCTACCAAGTACCCCTCAAATTTCTTAACGCAGGCAAAGGAGACCAGGGAAGAGATCTCTTTAAGGGGCCGCTGTGGAGCTCCTGCCTCACCTTCCTTCTGACCTAATATCTGGGCTTTTATGTCTCTAAAATTATCATTACTGTGGCTATATTTTAATTTTTTGTATGTTCTAATGTTCGTTTTGCTATGTTTTAATATAATTTCTAATATCTACCATGAGAATTATTCTTAAAGCAGACACATCATTTTCTTTGTCTTTCAATTAGAACCCAACCTCTAAAAGTCATTTGACGAACTCTACTATAAAAAAATGGAAGTAATTTATCATCTCTATAACTATTTATAAATAATAATACTTTAACTATTTGCATAACAATGACTGATGTATAAAACTTAGGTTTTACAAATGTACTGCTTTGCCAATCAGTACATGTAGAACTCAATTCCTACAATTTCTGCAGAGGTTAGCATTTTTCAGCTTTCTAGCCATACGATCATTTTTCTCCATTTCTGCATTTCCTCTGAGGGCAAATATCTTGATGAAGATCTCTTAATAGCCCTATAGAATTTAAGAGATAGTAGCATTTAACTCTTGTCAACTTCCTCTTCAAGCATCCTTTGACTCAGTTTCTCAGGAACTGGGGGGCAGCTGACAGCTTCTGTCTGAGCTGACATAAATCTCACTTCCTCCATCAGTCTGAAGGCAGTGGTCTTAACCCTATTTCCTTTTCATGATTTATGTCTAGTCACATTGTCTCAAATGATGCTGTCCTAATTGTATTATGTTCCATTCTAGAATATATATTTATCAAATGAAAAATAACTCTGTGAAAGCTGGGCAAAAATCAGGAAACATGAAACCCTTTCATTGTAATTTTACCACCAGCACATAGCACACAGTGGATTTTTCCTGCAATGGCTGTCAATTCTGTGACTACCAAAAAGCTTTCCACTGTGCAGCTCAACTTTCAATGGATGAGAGCAATAGGAACAAGTAAGAGATGCCTAGAGGAGTCGCACTTGGCTAGAAGTAGGAGTAGAAATGGCATTTCCTAATAAAATATTTGGGAAATGTGGAGTGTTTATATCAAAGAACGTTCAGGAAAAGTTTACAAGATTCCTTAATTAAAATCATTTGTTATTCTTTTAGGGTTCAGATCTTCTCCTACATAGAGGAGAATAGAGCCAGCTGTATAAAAATAGACTAATTACTTTGGTGTTGATTTTTAATTTTTATTACAGGTATACTAGACACATCACGGGCCAAACTTGTGAAGCATTTAGATGCTATTCGAGAATGATGCAGTACCTCCTCATGGGATTATGTTTTTATATCCTAGTGACCAGTTCATAAACTAGATTTTAGGAGAAGCATTCCTCAAAGGAGGTGTTCTTTCAGTACAAGCTTATCCAAGTCCCGGGCAGGGGTTACCAGTAATTTAAATTCAATCATTGTTATCTTAGAGAGACCCTTATGTTATTTACTTTTTATGACAAAATAGCTGATTTGAAGATAAACTATTTTGCCAATTGTTATTTTGTGTCAGGATACAAAACAAAACAAAAAAAAATGTTTGTACATACAAATACACACATTATACGAATGTTGTTAGAACAACTAAGTCACATAGACTGAATTTTATAAAGCTGGCTTAATATATAGACAGAGCCTTAATGGACTCTTTCAAAACACCGATGCAATTTGCTGTTAAGATTAGTAGGAGTGAGCATGTTATACCTGGGAGGCTATGTTAACAGACCTCATTTGTCACATCTTGGGAAGGTTGTAGTGGTCACCCAGAAGATGCAGTGTTATTACTGTGAAGACTTTTTACCGGAGATTAATACTGTGGTGACCACTTGGGTTATCGTTACCAAGAGATACAGAACAACTAATTGGAAGAGTAGCTTTAATATGAGTTTCCTTATATCCAAGGATATTGCTCCTGGAAATCCCTGCTCTTATAAGTTCCCAAAGTCCACACCATGTAAAATCTAACTGAATTGGGGCTTCTTTTTACTGAAGTGCATTTCTAATCTAGTCCTAGGTATATAAGAACCATCTTTATTTTCTGATGAAAAATACTGAGGCTCAGTGGGGTGAGGAGATTGCTTAAGTTCAGATCCATGAGAGGAGAGGGGCGGGGAGGTAATTGAAACTAGAATCTAGGTCCTGTACCTCTTAATTCATTGCTTTTTAAAAAGTATGTTTCTTTCCTTTCTCAATACTATTAATAGCCATTTTCTATGTAAACTTTGGTACTTCTGTGTATTTTTAACTCTTCCGGAGAGGCGTTTACAAATCAAATGAAAACCTCATCATTTCTCATGTCAAAATTCCCAAGGGACTTCCCTGATGTTATCCATTTATGTCTCCTTTCTAGAGAAGAAAGTGTTGGCAATACTTTAAAAAACAACGGTTATCCCTTCACAAAATGATCACAGAACAGTTTCCCTTTTTTGATTGTTCACTTTCTCAGGTCTCTTTAGAGACTACTGGTTCATCCTTTTGTTCTTTTCATAAGTTATTGCTACTGATTTAAACACTTGCAATATGAGGATTTATTCTGAGAGGGTGTATACAAGGCCATTCTACCTTGTGCATCCAGGAATCACCAATACCGAATCTGAAATAATGAGTCATAATGCACTTCAACTTAACATTGCAATTTCATACATTTCTCTTTCCTTTGTTAAAGATCTCTTCAGAGATTATCAAGGTCATATCCAGAATGAAATTTCAATTGTGGAATTTTATGACCATCAAAACTGGTTATTCTCATATATATGTTGCCTCGAAGATAAAACTACTTTTATTTTAAATTCAGATGAGTCTAGTTGACAAGGTATTTACTAAACATTCTGTCTAATACCCTATACAGGTTCTAAAATATTTTCTTTCTTAAGTTTCCATAAACCACTCTTTCTTGATTTGCCCCTTACTGTACTACCATTCCTTCTCAGTTAGCTTTGCTGGCTTTTCATCTTGACCTAAATATTGTTATTCTACAGTGTTCTGTCCTGTATACACTGTTCTTCTTTATTGGTCTCTTGGCTTTAAATTTTATCTGTATTGGATAACTCATGAATCTCTCTCACTCTCCAACCATATACTACACATTTAGTTATCCAACTTCTAATTCAACATCTCCACTTCTATATTGAGTAGGCATCTCAATCTTAACATTTCTAAAATGTAGACTTGCGTGTATTCATAATGTTGAAGTGAAGGAGGTGATAGAGTGGTGGCATTTGAAGGTAGAGAAGACAAAACTAATTCCAGACGCGAGCTCAGTAGTCCTCAAACTTCAGAGTTTGAATATGAGAAGAATTTGATTAAAAGGTAACTGAAGGAGACTAAACTTTGGGTGATGAGTACACAATGCAATGTACAGATGATATAATATTGTACACTTGAATCTTATTTACCAATGTCACCTCAATAAATTTAAGTTAAAAAAAAATCAGATTCTTAGGCTATACCTCCAGAGATTCAGCTATGGTAGTTCAGGGGTGGCATCTGAGAATCTGCATCTTAATATCCCAGGTGATTATGATACAGAAATCTAAGCACAACACTTTGAGAATCTTGTTCCTACCTAATGGCTGTGATGAGGTTCCTAATATTATGCTGTCAACTTGGTTCTCATCACTCAAGGACAAGGCGGGACTAAGTCCTTTCACATATATAACTGGACAAAGCTGGGGAATTTTAAGTATGTTTCAATTGCACTTAAAATTAGATTTGTCTTCACACTTCCTGTAGAACCACTTTAGCATAGGATGCATTTGTTAGCTGGACTCACATATTCTATTTAAATAAAGGGATTCTGAATAGGTTTGCTGTGATTGACACTGTATAAAATAAAAGATTGAAGATAATCATGTCATTTTCAGTTCTTCATTTTCTGATCTTCTTTCTTTCTTGTTTAATGTATATATCAAATCCAAGCTGCTTATTTCTTTCTTGTTTAATGTATATATCAAATCCAGAGTAGAGGAATTGATCATTTTTTGGCTTTTGCCCTCCATCAAGCCCTGTATGACCAGCATATATTTCTAGCATCTCCAGCAATTGTCTTACCAATATGCTTTTAACATTCATTTAGAAGTAGAAAGACAGGTTATTTTTTTAGTCAGCTCAAGTTCTTCCCACCATGACAGTTTGGGAATTATCTTTGGGTACCAGTGACTTTAGCTTTTCAGATCATTCCAATTGAAATTACATTTCATGTAAATTCTGAAGTAGTGATAGAAACTAATCATCATGTCTTCATCCTGAGCATGTTAAGTAGACTGTAACTTTTTAAAAATCAATCAAGGTATCATAATTTTCAAAGATTGGACAGCAATGACCTTGAAATAACTGTAAATTTTGTTTCTCTGACTGAAATAAGAGTTTCTCAGATTTGGAAATGACATCATCACTAGGAACACATGTAATATTTTGAAATTCAGAACAGAGTACTTCTATGTTATTATTCTTGCAACGATTTTATTAATGGAGAATAGTGCTAAAATGTTTTAGTTGCATATTAAGTTTCTGACCACAAGTATTCATTTAGTATTTTACTAAAAGTAATTTACTGAATGATATTGTAGTGTCCTAGAAGAGTTTCTACACTTCTGAAAGATAAGCACTTTTCTCCCTCCTCTCCGAGAGAACTTAGTATGACCTTGTAAAGAGCTACAATGAAGAGATTTGCCTTGGCGTTAAGAAATAGAATGGACGTACTATTTTTATCCTAGTTGACTTTTTAAATACTCATTTAAAGATAGTCACGTGTTTGCAGAAAGGCACATTGTATGCTTGAATGAACTTGGGTTTCTCACCTGAGGGACTGGCCTTCTTAATAAAAAAGAGGAATCTATAATGGTCAGTAGTATGAGAATTATATCTGCCATGACAGTGCTATTGAAATGGATGTGTTCATAAAGATAAGATGCAAAAAAAGACTTGAAGCTCCTTGCAAGATATGGGAAGTAAAAGAAAATAGTGAGAGATTAGGAAAAAAATTCTTGTAAAAAGAGATTATTTTCTAAGAACAATATTTGTACAAATTTCTGTTACCATAGACATACTAGGGGAAAATCTAGGGTACTTGAGGTTGCTAGGCACTGTGATGTGATCTGCTTGTTCTGCTTAACATCTTATATAGAAAATCTTAAGTTTGCTTTGGTGTTTGAATTAGTGATATTTTTTTTGACTCACATATATACGTTATCTATTTCCTCCTGTGACCAATGACAAATAGGAGTTATAAAAGTCAATGGATATTTACCTATCAAAAGAAATAGAGGTGAATGTATTACTTTCTCTGAATGGCCATATTACTAAGAAAGAGAAATGGGTATTGTTGCACAGTTGGAATTTGCTGCTACGGTTAGTATACTCAGATTTCTGCCTTTAGTGAGCTTAAAATATTCTACAAGCATTTAAAAAATGTACATAGTTAACTATAATATAACCAGTATAAAATAAATATGAAATAAGAATGGTATAAAATGCTATTAATTAAAAAGAAGAAAGCTTGAATATGCTATAAATCGTTGTCATTTGAAGGACATCCAGGAATGAAAGACCAGCAGGGTGTGGAAACTGTGGGTTTACATAAAGGAGGGAATTTCTGACTAAAAGAGGTATTAAAATATCTGATAAACAGGACGTTTTCAAACTACACCCACTTCGGTCCACCTAAAGCCTCGGAGATTCCTCCATACCACCAAGTGTTTTCTATTTATTTGGGATAGTGAGACAGGGAAAAAAGATGGAGACCAACTGATCTAAATTCTTCACAAGTCTTAAAGCCTCCAAAGAATAGGTAACTCTATCAGATATTTCTACTCATCTTGCTGAATAAGGTCTTTGACTTTTGTTTCTGCTTCTTCTTCCTTTCAGGGTGCTTTTCAGGAAATAATGATCACGTTTTAGCAATTCATCATAAAAAGAATGGGAAGCCAGCATTCATTTATCACCATTCACAAGACATTGAGAAGAGCCTGGATGTAGCTCCACAAAAGATATATAAGCATTCCTCTGCTGGAGCTCAAATAAGCAAACGCCACCAAATTGTTAATTCAGCATTTCCTAGACCTGCATATGATCCATCTCTCAATCTTTTGGCTGTAGCTGGTCAAGATCTTGAAGTGGAAAACCTTCCAATCCCAGCAGCAAATATAATTGTGGTGGTAAGTATCACAGTTAACTGATGCCGACGTTGGTGCTGGTGCTTTCTTCTGTGCTTGATGTTGGGAAGAAAAAAAACCTAATGGTGAATAGTTATCATTGGATCTCAATGATTTTTTTTTTTTTTTACCACAGCACTTCTCATTCTCTGATGGTTTTTGTTGCTTGATTATTGTGTGTTGGCTTCCTCTTGAATGTAAGCCCATGAAATAAGAAACCTTGTCTGTATCTTCTGTGCACAGCACAGTGCATGGTGCATAGTAGGTGTTTAATAAATATTTGAATTAAAAATTGCTTTAGGAAGACCTTACAATTATAGCGATCATATCCTATACAGAGCATCCTGCCTTCTGTGATAATTTCTTCTAAGCAGACAAATCTTAGTCTCAGTTTATGTCAATAAATAATACTTAGTAAAGAACTTCTGGTCATTTGACTCAAATTGCATGAAACGAAGAGCCCACTGAAAGGGAAGTGGTGTTCTGGGCCAGAGGTAGTTTTCTGTCACTGAAGTAAATAAGATAATTTGAGAGCAACTGATGGGCAATATTCCTAATATTGCTGGACAAACATCACCGTTTATTAATCAAGACAATGTGATGGTTCCATTGCTTGCATCCTTAGGGTGTATAACCCAGGCCAGAGGTTCTCAATCTGTGGAGGTATCATAGTGAAATACATGCTGACATTGACATTCTATTTAGACTATAGTCCCTCTCAAGTTTAAAATCACAATAAGAGGATCCACATTAAAACTACAGATCAGTAGCTAAATGATTGTTATTGCATTTCTGCCCCCAAGATATAATCAAAAATGTTGACTTTTAAGGTCACAATAATTCATGAATCCCTGTTTGCATTTTGACAACCTTTCTATGCACCAAATGTAATTAAACTTAATAAGCTTTTTTTCCTTTTTAAAATTTTTCATCTGCCACCTACAGGATGCTTCACTTAGTATTGAAAATCAAAGATCCATTTATTGATGCTTTCAACTACCATACATGGAATATTTATTAGGATCCAGTCTTCATTTCGGGTAGAAATAGCAATAAATGAAATGGAGTCTCTGGTTTTGCTTGAGATGTCTGAGGGGAAATGCCAGTAATTTAATAAAAATCATAAATTGAGAACACAAGATGAGCTCTTGGTAAGAGAAAATATGTGGGTCATTTGGCTTCCTGAAATATTTGAACAAGTTTTTTGCATTTACATGAGTAACAGATGTTCTGAAGGTGAAAGCCATGTATTCTGTTCAGTGAAGATAAACGCTGTTAATGACGTCGTTGTATCTGGATATGGCTGTGTGAATGCTAGGGCCCATGGCAGATATTTCTTCCAGTGACCATCATAAACCATGGTCATCAACTCTTAAAGTCACTGCAAATTATAATTCACAAGGTCTGTTCTATCATGTAAGGTCATGTACTATCTAGTGAACTTAATATTGCGAAGGATAAAAGGCATCAATGGGGAATTCTGACATGTCATTTCACTTTTAGCTTATCGTTTGGAGACTCATGAAAAAGCTGTGCATTTTCTTTTGGATGATGATTACAAGGAGGTAATAGGTGATACTGCTGCATTAGCTTTCCCTAATCTCTCTTGATCTGGTCTCTAAACATTGTGTGGCTATGATAGCTTGCAACAACGACTGCTTATGCTAATGTTTCCTATAATCTACTTTCAGTACTTAACGCACATGGTGATTTAGTAGGAAAACCTAGGAAGTGGGGTTATTTTAAAATAAATCAATAATGTGCAACATACTCAAAAAACAGAGGGTCAACATTCAATCAAGTATCAGCTGGTTTGAAGGTTCATTCTATCTAGAAAAGAGACTCAGGAATGAAGTGTAGATGATGAAACTAAGATATTCTGGTGACCAAATGACTTCGATAGAGTAACAGATGTGTGTTTGTATGGCCAGAGTGTACATGTATTATATATACAGACCATTTTGTTGAGGAATATTGCAATGGTACCAAAGAATTATTTTGTACCTTAATTTATATCAAAATGAGCATTGTTAATAAGTATATCCTGAATTAGGGGAATTATTGAGGTTTTTTTCCAGCTAGAGTAAAAAGCAACTTCCAACCTCCAAAATGTATTTGTAACCTCTAAAGCTTCCTAGCTCAGAGGGAGAGATCACTTGTTTTCTCTTCCTATATTTCTCTCTCTCTCTCTCTCTCTCTCTCTCTCTCTCTCTCTCTCTCTCTCTCTCTCTCTCTCCCTCTCTCTCTCATTCTCTCTCTCTCCCTCTCCCACCTTTTCCCCTCTCTCCCCTCTCCCTTGACATTGTTGAGTTTTAGAATGAGAAATTTAACTAGGAAATGAAAGATGCATATGTCTCTCTTCTTTTCCCAATTCCTAATTGCCTCCACAAAGCATTTTATAAGAGCATTCATCCGCAAGTGATTTTTTTTTCTTTTTCTTCTGTTTTATAATCAGAAAAAATCTGTAGTTTATTTATTCCAAGGAGAGGACAGCACAATTAAAATGTTTATCCCAAAGAGTGACAATTATGTTCTTTTATCCCAAAGAATGCTAATTATGTTCCAGAAGCTCAATTAAGAAACTGTTATTAGGATTTCTGTACAAATTCAACGTAGAGAGAATATGAATGTCTTCAAGGTCAGTGCTATGGTACAAGCCAAAACAACAACACAACAACAGCAACAATAACAACAATAGCTTTAGCCAAATGTCTGCTGGAAATTTTACAGCTATTATCACCAGATCCCTAAGATGTTCATCAGGCCACAAGGCCACAACATCAGGACAGAGGATACCAGTGGTGTGAGTGAAAATGGTAGAGTAGAAGCAGCTTCAGGTCTTTCCAGTTCAGCAAGTTCAGCACAGGTTGCTAAATGAAGATTATTCTATTCTGGGAAAAAATCTTAGAAAAATGGGGATCAAGAAGACTTTGGAATATAAAGGGTGGGGAGATTATGGTTTATTCCACAGGATGGAATTGAGGAAAGCAAAATGAATTAAAGTAAAAGAAGAAGGAAAGCGAAGGGAAGGGGAAAGGAGTGAAAGAAACAGAATGGGAGAGATGAAGGAAAAAAGGAAGAGAGGAGGGAAGGAGAGAGGGAGAAAGGAAAGGGGAGAGGAAAAGAAGAGAGATTATATAGTATCAGTTGTTATGGCAGTAGGAAGACTTCTATGAGCACCTAAGATGATGGGATTCCTGTGAGATTCCTAGAATCCTAAAACCTCTTGTCTTACTCACCACTCACAAAGACCAGCACACAGACAGACATTCACCTGTTTTTTGACATAGAACAGTCTTTACAAATATTTTTAGCAGGTTGTTGATTTAGAAGACTATTAAAGCCAAAAGCTTTGGATAACTCTGATTTTCACTTACATCTTGAGCTCTGGTCATTACATCCTGAACCTCGGCTTGGTTCTGCTGTTAACCAGTTTTTGAGTTTCGCCTTACGGATGAAGGGATAATTCCTAGATGTAATGTGAAGGACTTTGAAAGACCAACCTTCTCATTGCCTGCCACAGTAAATAAATTTTATTATTTGGTGTGTTATATGGTGTAGGTAAATAATTGTTGGACACTTTTTCAATGGACAATTTGGTTTAATCATAATTTTGTGTTTGTGTAGTGAATGTCCCAAAGGGTAGGTTTGATCTATGTAGCTACCACTGGAATTCTGTTATGTTAAGAAAGGTTTATTGGTTAGGAATATTTTTTCGCAAGTGACAAGAAATCTAATCCAAACTAGAAAAAAATTTATGGTTCAAGAAACGACACTTCTGTAATATATCTAGCTTTAGGTATGATATTTATCAAAGGCTCAAATAATCAATCAGGATCAATCTCTCAGCTCTCCTCCCTGGGGTGACTTCATTCTCAGACTGGTTCTGTCTCTTCATCTCAACATGGTTTCCTGAAACTCCTGGAGTGTCATCCTTGCACGTTCATATTCAGTGGAAAAAAATGGACTCTTTCACAACTTTCAGTAATATACCGGGCATTCCTATGATTAGACCAATTTAAGTACTCACTTCATCCTTGAACAGTTTTTGGCTAGCTGTTAATGTTGGAGCCAGAGAGTAAAAGGTGAAAGATCCATGATGGCCATTCTATAAGTAATAATAATAAAAAAGGAACTATAGGGTCAAATTCTATTTTATTTTCAAGAAAGTCCAGAAAAATAACTTTTGTAATCTACTTTAAAAATTTGGTTAAATTTTCGCTCTTTTCTTAACATACCCGAAATCAAGGGTCCCCAACCCCTGTGCTGCAGACCAGTACTGGTCCATGGCCTGTTAGGAACCAGGCCACACAGCAGGAGGAGAGCAGCAGGCAGGTGAGCAAACAAAAATTCATCTGTATTTGCAGCTGCTCCCCAGTACTAGCATCACCACTTCAACTCCACCACAGATCATCAGGCATTAGATTCTCATGGAGGCACTGGTCCCTGGTGCCAAAAAGGTTGAGGACCGCTGCCCTAAATGCTTTGGGGTAAAACTGTAGGATCTTACATAATCACCTTTCTTTTTATCCCAAACATTTGCATTTTGCAAAGCTTTGTGCTTAGACTTTCTAGATATTATTGTACCCCTGAAAAATAATCTTGAAGTAGAAACTCCATTCTTGAGCTGGGCATTCTGACAGTCCTAACTGTCACCATCTGTTGCTTTTCTCCATTCCTGGCTACTAAAGCAGCAAAGAGGATGCTCGAACACATGCTGGAAATGTTACAGGTCAAGCTCAGGCAATGTCTGTGTGAAGTTTCAACACTGGACCACTTAGTGCATCTGCTTGTTTTGGATCATTTCAACTCAACATTAAAATGACTGAAGTCTCAAGAGAACTGGTTTAATTGGTTATCATATTAATTGGACACTGACTATCCTCATCTACAGAGAATGTTTTAATAATATCTTTGTTTTGACTCTAAAAGTAATGTACTTTTATAATTTTAGAATATTTAGGACATGGTTCTATAGTGTAGCGGTTAGCACGTCTGCTTTATATGCAGAAGATCCTGGGTTTGCACCACAGTGGAACCATGGTCCATGGTCTACCCTGAACAAGCCCGATGTCTGATCTCAGAAGCTAAGCAGGGTCAGCCCTGGTTAGTACTTGGATGAGAGACCACCTAGGAAGACCAAGTTCTTTAAGCATAAATAATAATAATAATAA
>NW_011888790.1:6067902-6073384 GCF_000151845.1 Pteropus vampyrus | reverse complement strand
GAGGAAGATGGAAAGTACTGTGTCTTTTTATGTTGCAGCCTAAAATTTACACAATAATGTAATGCAAAAAGAAATGGGCTCTGCAGATGAACAAAGAGAGTATGTTTTCTTTGGGATAAATACTTACTTGTCAAGTCTCTAAAAATTGCCCTTTGATTTTCAAATTGTTAAAAACTCTTCTCTTGTACCTTCTGCGAGTGTCCCTTTTTCTTTCTTTTCTTTCTCTTTTTTCTGTTTTTCTCTAATCATGCGTATAAATCATGCATAGGTTTTCTTTTTAGTTTTTTTTTTTTTTTTTAAACTATACTATGCTCTGCTTTAAAATCTAACTGCTAATGGATAATTATCGTGGGTTTTCTGGGCATCTGGCCCCTCCTGTGCATGATGGGATCGGCACCGTTTAGCAAATGCTTTAGTTCTCTCAATACGATCCCTACAATTCAGATGGTAGAAACAGTTTGTTCCTTTCTCTTGTTTTACGAAAACATACGAGCTAAAAAATCTCTGGAAAGGTCTCTCCCTGGGCAAAGTTCTGAAGCTTACTCATTAGTAACTTTTACTTTTAGTAACTGAGAGCAGCACAGCTGCTGCTTCATGCTTTTCCTGGGTGACCACATGGCCACCTGGGAATCAAAGTTTCATCTCCTGCCCTTTCATTCTTTTCTTCCAAAATCACATTTCCACAGGCCAGGAATATTCTAGGAAATCCCACTGCTAACACTAAAATATAAAGGGAAAAGTCCTGTGTTTTCCCTCTACTCTCTACATTACTCTCAACACTTCACTTGTGACATTTTTGGCCACCAAATATGATGGGTTTCCCACGCCAAGCAAGTCTGTGACACCAGCTGGGTGCCCTACAACTTAATTTAGCTCTAACACTTTCTACTTAGAAATATCAGCAGACCCTTTTACTTGCTAGATTACCAGTTTATTATAAAAGGATGTAACTCAGAAACAGGGGAATGGAAAAGACGCACAGGACGAGGTATGTGGGAAGGGACCCAGAGCTTCCATGCTCTCTCTAGGCGTGCGGCTCTCCCAGCACCTCCATGTAATCACCGACCCGGAAGCTTTCCAAACCCTGTTTTAGGGCGGTTTTTATGGAAGCTTCATTACATAGGTATGATTGATTAAGTGATTGGACATTGGTGATTATTCAGCATCTAGCCCTTTCTCCTCTCCAGAGGTTGGGGAGTGAGACTAAAAGTTTTATTCCTCTAATCACTTGGTTGGATCTTTTGGCAACTTGCCTCCGTCCTTAGGGGCTTTCAAAAAGTCACCTTATTAACATAAATTCAGGTGTGATTGAAAGGGCTTGTTATGAATAACAAAAGACACCCATTTCACCTTTAAGGCTCTAGAATTATTTCAGGAACTGGACACCAAAACTGAATACTATAACAAATGATGCCCTTATTGCTCTTATATAGGAAACTGCAGGATTTTAGGAGCTATGTGCCAGGAACTGGAAACTTACCAAAATATTTTTTCTAATTATAAATCACAATATCACATCACCTTAACTATTTATCATTGTCTTTTCATAAAGTAGATTGATCATAATTTTATATTGTAACCATTTTCTAAATTTTTTTTTTGAAGTATGAAAATATAATCCAGCCATTATTTATATCCCAAGTTGTCTCTTTCCTTTCCTATCTGCCCTATTTGGACAATTTGAATCCAGAAAAATAAGTCAAGAAGCCATCATCAACTTTATATAACTTTCAATTTAGTCTACATTTTCATATAATCTAGTCGTTTAACTGAAATAATAAGTTAGCACCGGATAACTTCTAAGAAAATAGAAAGTAAAGACCTACTTTGAAGGATAGGCCGAATGTTCACAAACAGTTTCTAAGAATTAAGTGTTTAACCAGGAACAAGTACATGTTGGTTCTTTGTGCTTTAAGCCATTAAGCTGTTTTCTCTTTTTAAGAAATATTATGTTTTGGTTTTCGTTTGTTTGTTTTTAAAGCAGGAACTATTGGGCAGCAAATAGCAAAAAAAAAAACAAACAAACAAACAAAAAAAAAACTATATTGAACAGGCCACTAGGAAAATATTTTAAATGTAGGATTTTAAAAATCATCAATCATATTTTGTGGGCAAAAGAATTTTTAAAAATTTTCTTTATGTGTGACAAATGATGGTGTCATTAATATTCTTAAGATAATTTTTAAAATTATAAGGTCAAATGAATAAAATCAAGGCTATGCCAAGCTGGATTGTGAAAAATAGCCAAGTTCTAGGAAATAATATATTTTTGGTGAGTAACCAGTGTAAGTCATGGAGACTGGAAAGGAATATGTAAGTAATACCTTCAAGGAACCAAGAATAAGTAGGGACAACTAGATTCTCAGACATGCAAAGTTCTGAATGTACACCTAATCCTTGCTCCTTGAAATGTTCATTTAATCAAAAATATTATTGAGTCCCTCCTAGGTCCTAGGAAATAAAGCAGACTCTAGGGATACAAGGGTAGCAAGATAAACAAGATTATTGCAATTATGTAGTTCACATTCTAAAGCGAGAAAGACAATAACATAAGTAAACAACAGCATCATTTCAGATGGTGGTAAGTGCAATGAAGAAAAGAAAGTTATGTGGCAGGAAGAAAGTAGTGGGGCCACACTATATTGGGTATTGAAGGATTATATTAGATAACAAAGGATACTTAGGAACTGAATCAAGGTTTTGCTCCTAAAAGGAAGCCATGTGGTAGAATAACTTTGGAGTCAGCAGAACTGTGTTGGAATCCCAAATTATATACTCACTAATTGTGTTTCCTGCAGTGATTTAACATCTCTGTATTTCAATTTCCCCATTTGTAAAAAAGTGATACTAATAATATCTATTTTATGAAATTGTTAAGGGAATTGAATGAGATAAAGCATTAAAAGCACTTAGCATCATGCCTGACACATTATAAGATCCTTATAAAACCTGGAGGCTATTATTAGCATTATATGGGACAATGAAAAATATAACTCGCTAATCTTACTACCAAAAATTCTTGTATTTCTCCTAAGCCACTGTTTGGCTTATAATTATGTCTTTTATATGCTGTGAATCACTTTTCCCTCTTACTCTTGACTGCTAAAAAGCTGAGAGCCAAATTTGTGGTCTATCTCCAGCAAATATAGAGAACTTTATTGAGTGCCTTATTTATTTTGTGAACTAACTTCATTCTTGGCTGGATGTTTTCTTTTCTTTACTCGTTTTCTTTCTAATTCAATTTCCTCATTTCCTTACTTTTTATTCAACTTTATTTTGTATTATACGTGTTTTTGTAAGCCGCCATAAATCCCATAAATTCCGTAACATGTTTTGTCTAAACAAATAGTCACTATAACAAAATAGCAAACAGTATGGACAAGTTTAGTCTGAATGTTACACAGCAGAAGATCCCCTTACAGGGAGACTTTGTTTACCAACTGGGTTTGAAAAAATGAGAAAATACAGTTAGTATGAAAGAATTACAATGGGTATAATGATATCTTTGGCTCACTGCTCAGTCAGGGAACAATCTTCATTCTCATTGAGAGCCATTTAAGACAGTGGGAACAGAATGGTTTCAGAAGGAGACATCTGGGTTCACATGCCTGTTCTGCCACTAACTACCTTTGAGATCTTGGGCAAGTCAATGAACATTCTGAGTCTTTGTTTCTTCATTTTAATGGTAATTGTAATATCTGACATGGCTACTTCCTTTGATTCTTTCTAGAATCAGTGAATTTGCCACTACAGCATAATGCATTGTCATAATGCCAACTGTCACAGTTGAGGTGGTGGTGGATGATGATAATGTCAATTTTGTTGCTGATCTGTTCAGATCTTAGTATCATAATCCCAGTATTGTAATGGTCTTCACGCCTTATACCAATCTAGGAGGTACCTTTCATACTGTACTTTAAATCAACAGCATCCCCCAGAGCTGTGCATCACACAGGCTACACAGCCACATGTTGTGGTCCTGACTGAAACCCTATTTATATTCCGTTGCTAATTACCTGGGTTCTTGACATTATCTTCCTTTCCTGAGTGTCTACTTTGTTCACACAACCAGCACTTCAGTTCCTCTGAGCCTGGAGACTTGCCTTCTTACAAGTTTTGTCTTTGAACTCAGATCTCACAGCCAGCCCACACCTTTACCTGCTGGTAACTTTTCATGTTGCCATGGGCCATCTTCTTGTAAACCACCCACCTGCTACTCTTACCTGCTGAAAGCCTAACCATCTTTTCCATCAGCCAGAATGTGCTTACACCTACTCAATGTTCACCTCTGGTTTCCTATTCCCAGATGCAACTCCCTCTTGTCTCCTAAAGTTTTCTCAAGTGACATAATGTATTCATTGCCCTTAAGTTCCCAACATTAGCTATTAGCTGTATTATCGGTAGCTACTGTTACAAAGACTTTTCTTTTTTAAAGGTATTATTAATCCAAATGCCAAATAATTTATTGATAATATAATAATGTATTAATAATCTAACAATTTATATCCAAATTATTAGGGAAAATCAAATAATAAGGATTCCATACACATAAATACATACTCTAGGTAATTGAATCTTACCTTTTTAATTATGGAGAGATATAAATCTTTATTACACATTTCTATATTCTAAATACATATTTTTTATTGTTGTTTTAAAAATTAAGTCATACTTATTTCACCACTTGCTTTATAAAATAATGATAGGTCATAGATATACCTCAGAGTCTTTAGATATAAATTTAGACTTCTTATAAATAGTGGCATAATTTTCAAGTTTGTGTATTCTATACTTTCTTAAACTAGTCCTCAGATTCAATGTATATCCATGATTTTTTGCAGTTTTTTCTTTGCGTATATGTTTTATATTGGCCACAACCAAATTGCTGCAATAAACATCTTTTATATACAGCTTTAGAAAAAGAGGAACATATATATGTGCATATATATATAACACATACGTAAATATATAGTTCGTTCACTTATATATTTTATTTTTATGAATAAGAGATTTTCAAAAGAAAGAGCATTTGCCTTAAGAATATTTTCACTATTTTATTGCGAACTTATTATTTTCTGGACAATTGTAACAATTTACCCTTTCACTGATAACGTAAAAAGGTACCTGATTGACTGAAAGTCTCTCCAGCAGCTGGTGGTTATTCTTTTTTAATTTTTGCTGACCAAGGGAGTAAAAACTGTATCTCATAATTGCTTACATTTGCATTTCTATGACTATGAAGAAGACAGCATATTTAATGTGTATTTGATTTTTTGGATTCCCTCCCATGCAAATTGCTTATTCTTATCTTGTGTATTAGGCTGATTATCTTTTTCTTAACAATGTGTAGAAGTTTTTTGTTTATTGGGAAATGTCTGCCATACAGGTTGTATATATATTTTTTCCCCTCGGTTGTCATTTCTCTTTTTTTATGGTGTCTTTTGCCATACAAAAATTTAATTGCTTTGTGTTCAAATGTTTG
>NW_011888790.1:6060977-6066682 GCF_000151845.1 Pteropus vampyrus | reverse complement strand
GAAAATATGTTTCTAGCTAATAACAGGCAGTTAAAAGGATTGGGTTCTGTATTTTAAAACCATTGGGCACCATTGTCAGTATACTTGGAGTTCATAGCCTCAGAATTCACTTATCATATGACAAGGAAAATTTCTAACCTCAGATCACTAACTTAGAATATGATGACATTCTGACAAATTCTGTAATGCCAAACTCTATGCTTGTCACTCACTCTCTCTATATCCTGCTGCCATGTCACTACAATTTATAAAGACTCTAGTCTTTCTCTTGTTTTAAATGGTGGTGTCCAGGAACATTTATTTTCTCTCCTACCTCATGATAACTATGCCTTTGCTATATTCTTATGGTAAAATTGTAACCTAGACAAATGACCCCAGTAAAAATGGAGATAGTGCACAGGAAGGGGAACATGTGGAGTGTGGTTCTGTACAACCAGCACTCTCCCAAGAAATCTAGTCTTAGTCAAAGTATTCTAAACATTTTGGTTCCATAAGTTCATTCATAGTGAGATAATCCCTTAGCTTTCTTAAAGATTTTTCATTGATCATTTGAATTCCTTGGCTTTGATTTTAGACTCAACAAAGCTAAGTTCTATATAAGACTGAGTGTCCCATTTATCTTCACGTCAGGGTGAAAAATACTCCAATGAAATGGGTTTTAAGAATTCTGATTCTTATGTAATTGTTTCTCGTTATAAGTGAAATCACTAGATACCCAGATTTCCTAGGAATTTTGATTACCATGAGTTTTCTCTCAGAGTTCCATCATGTTTGGGCACTGACAGGAGGGAGTGCGTCTCAAAGCTTAGCTCCAAATCCTGGAAAGTTGGTAACCTGATCAGTTTACCACACAATGAAACCTGGCTTGTTCTGACTACTTGATCTCCAAATTATATAAGTACTAGTAGAGGATATGGTCTTACATACCACTGTCTAACTTATTTATTTTGCAGATAGGCCCAGAACTATGAGGTGGCTTTCTCGAGACTAAAAGCTTATCAGAGACCAAAGAACCTTGAATCAGATCATCTGAATCTAAATTTTTCTTATGAAAATTTAGGATATTAACATCTTTCCTGTTTCTTTCGCAGAGATTTTAGTGAGGACCAAGTGAATCAATGTATATGAAAACACTTTGAAATATTTATGTTATGCACAAATGTCAGGTATCATACAATAGGTTTAAAGTTTGGTGTTGTATTTCTTTTAGTGAGAACATCAGAAATCTCTGAATAGATTATAATAGCCGCCATTTATTGAGTCACTATCAATGAATAGTCCCTTCTACCAAACTCATCTCATTTAGAGATATTCATAGTAACACCTCTACTCTTTCTTTAAAAGAGTGGAATAGTTGACTCTGCTGTAATTTCTCTGAAAGACATTTAAGATGGGTAATACATCATGGTCCAGGCCGTGAAGCCAAGTTTTGAACTCAGGTAGACCTTTCAAGTATCTATGTACTGACCATGCTCTTGGAACCTATTTTATGATTCCATGCTCTTGGAACCTATTTTATGGTTCCATGCTCTTGGAACCTATTTTATGTGCCATTACATGATCTTGTATAGAAATATGAGTAACTGATTTTCAAGCATGAAATAAAAGGTATATACTTCTACTTACATTTTTATTTAAATGACCTTTAAAACATAAAATGATTAAAAAATTAAATATTACTCGTCATTTCTGTTCACGGTCATGGTGAACAACTTATACAAGTGCTGTTGGGGAGGGGAATATTCTCCCCACCTTGAGTTTTTATGGCTTGACTAATCATAAAATTGACCCAAGACCAGATTAACAGGAGAGAAACCAATTTAATATGTGTACACTGGACATCATAAATGATGCTCAGAGAAATGATCAAAGCAAGCAGCTGTTCACATTTTTTAGATAAAAAAATAAAATTTTGAAGAATTGACAGGACAAAGAAACCTAGATTTGGGTGCTCATTAGTGAAGAATCAAATTAAAATTAAGGCTTGGGGTAGTAAGTTAGTAAAAAAGTAACAAGATTTGTTTATACAGGCATTTTGGCCCTGAATTTCTTAACTCTAGCAAAAAGGATGTCTCTCTCAGCCCCCGTGAAACAAAGAGGGCACCTTTTATTGGGGAGATTTGTTTTTCGCATTCAAGGGGAAAAAAGAGGGTCAATGTGCCCTTCTTTTAGCAGCTGCTTTTCAAGTCACTTTAATAAGAAATAATATACCAATATGCCTTGGGCCCAAAACATGCAGCTAAAAAATAAGATTACTAAATTTATCTTCATTGTTTTCTATTCAGAAAGATGAAGTCTATCTTTTAAAAAAAATCGGTTTAAAAGAGGCACTCTGAAAGCCAGTGTTGTTACCTCTCTAATCAATTCCAGCCTTCTCCATTTACTATTATTATGCTCCTTTTGGGAATGAGGCCAAGGTGTGCTCTGAGGTGATAAGAGATTTCTTGCTCAAAACTATATACTCTAGTAGCTTGTTACTGTCTAACTTTCGACCAGTAGAGAATAATTTACTGTAAAAATGACACTGAATTTCCATAATATCTAGCATGAATAAAGTCTTGATATCCAACAATACTCAGGTACTGGAAGATTCTCCATATAATTTTTCCAGATATTGCCAATGAAAAATTTATTTGTACAGCATGCCTTATTGGTACTGGCATGATAATGTGTATTTCTACACATGAGGGGCTATAGATCTCTAGCCTTGTCCTCAGAGAATGAATGAGTTTTCAGATACATAATTTTTCCTGCAGAGAAATAATGATCTAGGCCTGAAAGAGCCTAAAGGCAGAGCAAAGTTAGTCCAGGGGCTGGGGGAGATCTGAGCAGTTAAATTACAAAGTACATGGTGTGGACTCCTAAGAGGTTGGAATAGGGGAAAGGGTCATCTGATGTAGGGACTGCTCTGAAAACAAACAGCTCCTACATTCTACTTTCCTCTTAGGCTCATTTTGTTGTTGTTGAATTTTTGGCAAAGTGTCCATTAGCCAGAGGGGTCACATGCTCATAGCTTATGAGCTGAAGTCAGCCCACAGATGAGTCTATTGGCCTGAGGGATTTGAAAGGTATTGTAAGGTTGTACCTTCGAGCAGAGCCTACAACCCAGCTTTGTGGCAGATCCCTCTTCTTTACTCCTGGCTCCTGAAATCCTTTGGGTTTGTGATGTTGATTTTGAATTTTAGAGTTCACTGAACCTCTGTATTTGAAGTGTCAGTTGTATTCTTAATCTATTCCAAAATTTGTGTTTGTGTCCTTCACCTGTTTCTTCAGGAGTAAATCTGTTAATTCATGCCACTTTACTTATTCTCCGCTCAATTAATGCAATAACACTGTGAAAATCTTGGCAGAAATGTCACTGTGCATCTTTGGGAAGCCTGAAGTCTGCTGAATGCCATAAGCACATAGTCCCCCGCTACGATAATTAAGCCCTTTAACAAGCACTAGTACCACAGTGTGTGTATTGGACATGATGGTTGTCAGGATGACTTAAGGACAGTGTAGTTTTCTAGAAGCTTCTCCTTCTCCTGACATTTTGGTGACAGGCGGTTGTGTTATAAATGTATCATTTTCACAATGTCCCAAGCATCTGTTCCCCCACTGTCTGAGGGAATAGGGCATGAAGATCAGACATAAGGATTTTCATTGTTCCACTGAGCTGCTAACTTACTGAGGATATGTGGGAAACTTGATCTTATGATAATGGTGACTCTAGAGAATAAAGGGTAACAATAAAGGAATAACAAAAACATTTGGTTATTTGGCTCCCACTATACATAAGGCACTGTGGTAAAGGTTTTTCATCCTCAGCCTCATAACTGTATATGATATTCTTATTCTCATGTTACAGATAAAGACATCGAAGTTCAGGGAGATTGTCACACAGAATGTTATCCCACTTGATTTTAAAAATGGTATTTTTTCCACCATGTGGCTCTGCATCCCCTCTCGTCTATGGGTTTTGAAATGGTCTGGTCAGTCTTGGAGATGATTGGCAGCTGTCTTCCTGGGCTCCTAGCAGAAACAAAATTATTCATCATTCAGGAAAAGCCAAAAGCCTTCTAATAGATTGTAGATCCCCTCAGGGCCAAAGAGCTCTGACTCTTTGGGAAGTCCTGCGCTGCTGTATAGTTTCCTATGGCTGCTGCAACAAATTGCCATAAATTTGGTAGCTTAGAACAACACAAATTTATTATCATATAATTCTAGAGATCAGAAGTTCAAAATCAGTCTCACTGGGCTAAAGTTAAGATGTCCACAGGGCTAGTTCTTTCTGGAGGATGTAGAGGAGAAATTGGTTCCTTGCCTTTTCCAGTTTCTAGAAGTCACCTGCATTCCTTGGCTCATGGCCCCTTCTAGCAATGGCGTCCTTTGCAATTATCCATCTATTATCACATTTCCTTCTCTTTCTGATGTGACCCTCCTGCTTCCCTCTTATGAGAATTCTTGTGATTACTTTAGACCTGCCTGGGAAATCCAGGAAATTTTCCCATCTCAAGATACTCAACCTAATCATATCTGAAAAGTACCTTTTGCCATGTAAAGTAACATAGGATTAAGATGTTGAAATCTTTGGGGACCTATTATTCAGCCTCCCACAATCATTGACCCTGGTGATTGCTTCATTGGTAATGATACCCACGTGGAGCAGCTCAGGACTGCCCCAGTATCTCCTGGAACACAGCATCCAGAGTTCCTCTCATGTATACCTCCTCAAGGCAACAGTTTGAGTGGCAAGGTTGATTTATGCTCCTCACTGTCAAACAAGGCTTGCAGTTTGGTAGACCTCAAACTGGAGGCAGTCCCCAGATATATTTTAAATAGACCTCAGTGCGTTTTTTATGAAGTCAAAAATTTTATATAAAAATTTGTATTTCAGGTATTTCTTTAAAAGTTGGGAGATCTGTCATGACAATGCCATGTTTTCAAATGGCAGCAGAATGGCTTCTGCCTTTAGGCAAAAGACGTGCTCTCTCACCTTAGTCTCTGCCACTGTCTGATGATGAATTATCCTTGGCCTGTTTCATTTATTTATTTTAATTGGTTGGACCCTATATTTGAAGTATTTGAGTTTACAATCATGATTCTAAAACCACAGCATTAACATGCATATTAGAAAACATTTGTTTATATAATTTGGGCAGGGATAGTAACTTTCTCTATATGTGCTAGAAAATGTTGCATTAATCCCTAGGCATCCAGGCAAAGCAGAGAACGAGCCTTGTTCCAGCATCCCCCTAAAGTTTGCAGATTGATTGGATCTTCCCTTTGGGTATTGCCTTTTGCAACCTGACTACCAGCCTTAATCCATCAATACCCGGGCCTAGCATTTCTAATGATCATTTTAGTATTCTTTCCATTTCACCAGAGGAACAATTTTCTACTCATCATCTAGAAAGTGACCATTCTTTCTCTTTTCCTACAACTGTCTCGTAAGTGCTATATCAGCTTCTTAAAATTTAGAATTTCCTTTATTCCAAATAAAAACTTTTATCATCATTATGTTCACACTCTCAGAAAGTGGCTGGCATAGAATGGGTGATTAATAAATATTTATTGAATGAATGAATAAATGGTGATAACAACAATGATATCGATAATAGTAGCTAACATTTATGAGAACTTAGACATGAATGAATGTCACATCTTTGAATGAAGTAGCAATTGCAACCCCTGATAGAGACAAATTCACTGTGAGTGCCTGC
>NW_011888790.1:6057460-6060927 GCF_000151845.1 Pteropus vampyrus | reverse complement strand
TGACCCTGGTGATTGCTTCATTGGTAATGATACCCACGTGGAGCAGCTCAGGACTGCCCCAGTATCTCCTGGAACACAGCATCCAGAGTTCCTCTCATGTATACCTCCTCAAGGCAACAGTTTGAGTGGCAAGGTTGATTTATGCTCCTCACTGTCAAACAAGGCTTGCAGTTTGGTAGACCTCAAACTGGAGGCAGTCCCCAGATATATTTTAAATAGACCTCAGTACGTTTTTTTATAAAGTCAAAAATTTTATATAAAAATTTGTATTTCAGGTATTTCTTTAAAAGTTGGGAGATCTTTCATGACAATGCCATGTTTTCAAATGGCAGCAGAATGGCTTCTGCCTTTAGGCAAAAGACGTGCTCTCTCACCTTAGTCTCTGCCACTGTCTGATGATGAATTACCCTTGGCCTGTTTCATTTATTTATTTTAATTGGTTGGACCCTATATTTTAAGTATTTGAGTTTACAATCATGATTCTAAAACCACAGCATTAACATGCATATTAGAAAACATTTGTTTATATAATTTGGGCAGGGATAGTAACTTTCTCTATATGTGCTAGAAAATGTTGCGTTAATCCCTAGGCATCCAGGCAAAGCAGAGAACGAGCCTTGTTCCAGCATCACCCTAAAGTTTGCAGATTGATTGGATCTTCCCTTTGGGTATTGCCTTTTGCAACCTGACTACCAGCCTTAATCCATCAATACCTGGGCCTAGCATTTCTAATGATCATTTTAGTATTCTTTCCATTTCACCAGAGGAACAATTTTCTACTCATCATCTAGAAAGTGACCATTCTTTCTCTTTTCCTACAACTGTCTCATAAGTACTATATCAGCTTCTTAAAATTTAGAATTTTCTTTATTCCAAATAAAAACTTTTATCATCATTATGTTCACAGTCTCAGAAAGTGGCTGGCATATAGTGGCTGATTAATAAATATTTATTGAATGAATGAATAAATGGTGATAATGACAATGATATCAATAATAGTAGCTAACATTTATGAGAACTTAGACATGAATGAATGTCACATCTTTGAATGAAGTAGCAATTGCAACCCCTGATAGAGACAAATTCACTGTGAGTGCCTGCTCTCCCACAAGCCCTGAAAAAGCAATCTTACTGATCAAATCACCCTCTGTACCTTACCGTAGCTGGTGGGACTACAGGAAGATTTCTAAGCCAAGAACCCTATCCTTAGCTGACCAGGAGCCTATGGCATGGCCTATTGCAAAGAGCACTCCTAAGAAACAAGCCTAGTCCCTTAGGATTTTTTTCCTGTTGAGACCTCAAACCAAGAGAACAGTCTGTCTAAAGTTGGCAATGGATGCTTAAGCAAATGAGTCTCATGAGGAGCCCAATCTGGACTCATGCACAATGATTACACAGAAATAATGCATCCACGAAGAGATGGAAGAGAATCTCGGTGACTAATTTTTTAGCTCCCAGATAAAATTTACATGAGTCTTGGTTATATTTGAATGACTATGAAATTATCCTTTGTATCTTTACAACTTTTCTCCTCTGCCTTTAGCTCAGAGAGCTATCTGTTTCTCATCATTAAAAAACTTGCCTGGAACATAACCTTAACCCAGGATCCTAGTCTGACAGTGGAATCTAATGAAGGTGGGACAGTGGAGCAGCAGTGTTGCCAAAGTGAGGATCAAAGGAAACCAAGAGTTTTGACGGCTTCAGGCACTGCAACCCCCCAGCAAGTCTTTCTGAACAGAGGTGGCACTCAACAGTTTTAAGAGTTGAATGTTTTCCAACATGTAAATGTTCCTGGGTCCTTCCATTCTGAATTAGAAAAAAGCCATGAAAATACCTGGGAAATATACAGAAGGAAGAAATGACAGCTATTGGTTCATTAGAATTATTGAACTGAAAAGGATGTCAATTAAACAAAAAGAAACTTAAAATTTAGGTGGGCGTTTTAAGAATCAGCTTGCTAAATTTGAAAAGGTTGCATTCTTAGTTTTAGAATATGCTTCCTGAAATAGCTACCTTCAAAGTGGACATAATCTTTATAAAATAGCCTTGGCATTAATTTTTCATGAATTAAAAAGCGTGCAAGAGGATTAAAGCAGAATAATAAATGTAACATTACATAAAAGTAAGATGCTCATAAATCATTTACAACTTCCTTGCTCATCAGGACTTGGCTTTTTGAATCTTAATTGGAAACTGATTTGGCTATATTGTTGAAAAAAGCAAATTGGTTATTCTTATAGCAGACAACTTTCATTTGGGAGTTAATTAATTTTAGGAGTCTGAGAGCCTGGTCTATTAAACATACACAGTCATGTTTAGTCATGAGACTGTATTTAATTACAGTTGTTTTTCTGGTCCGTGCACATTGTTTATATCGTATTTTCATTTTGATCAATGCTAGTTAGATTCAATGTAAGTTATTGTGAGCTATAATTGTGTATAAAAGCAAAAAGTAGGAATAGGGCAGTTGGTTTATAGGAAGGCATATTGTACAGCGACCTTGACACCAGATCAATTGTTACACCATCTTGTTTCCATCTTCCTTTCATGTTTACTTACTCATCAATTGTTATGGTAAACGTGGGCATTTTTTAGGTCTCAAATGAGATTCTATTACAAAAGATAAATTAATTGATCTTTCTTTTTTTTTTCTTTTTGATAAATTAAGCAGTGGATGGAATGGCCGATATACTTTATTTGTTCCGAAATTATTTACATAATTTCCTTAATTTTTACCATTTGAATTTTCTAACCACCTTAGTTCCCTCCTTTAATACAAATCATTAGGTCTAATAATTATCGAACACTTAACAACACTAGCGATTATACCTACAAGTCTATAAAAGAGGCACCACTGTCTTCATTTTACTGATGAGAAAACTTAGGCTCATGGGTATCACCAACAGGCAATCTATCCAGGCATGTGAAGCTAATCAGCACTAAAGGTGGGATCCAAACTTGTGGAGACAGAGCTTTAAGTGGCCTTGGAGAATTTTCCCAAGCTCTTGTAATTTTTTGCAATCCACCACCAATCATAAACTTTGTCATGACTGTGGATTGGTGTGGAAAAGAAAGGACTGGTCATGAGCAATTCTGATGTATTTTTCTTGTGCTCCCAACCTCTGGGCAATATCATTCTGTTTAAAATTCTTAAGAGAGCACAACAGTCTGAGGTTCACTCCATTCTGAGCTTAACTTTACAGTCTGGTTTTGAATTCCAAGTTTTATTTCTTAAGAACTAGATTAGAAAGACAGTAGTAGCCAATTAAGGCCACTTGTTCACGTCCTCAGTGCTGTTTCAGAAGAATCCTCGCATAAAGAAAGAGACTGATGGCCCTTTAACAAGATCATAATTGCTATAGGCAGGTGACTGTAATTTGAGAAGAAGAGAATGGATACATCTGCTTATCCAACTCCAAGGCTAAACAAAGATCTCTGAGTGACCTGAATGAGTTCACTGTCACCCA
>NW_011888790.1:6052670-6055110 GCF_000151845.1 Pteropus vampyrus | reverse complement strand
TGTTTTATGACTGTCAACTTGTACATCTTAATTCCTTCTCCTTTTTCACCTATCCCCCGCTACCCCTATCCCATCCAGCAATCAAAATGTTCTCTTTATCTATGAGTTTGTTTCTGTTTTGCCAAACATGTCCTAATATATACTGGAAAGCAACCCAACAAGAGAAAGAGATTAAGATTGAGTTGAGAGAGGGGCTAGAGCAGTCTTTTTGAGAACAGAGCTCTCAGGCAGAGGATTTCTTCCTCCAAAGAAGAAAGGACATTATTTCAATTAGAGACACTAAAGAACACTAAGGAGAACCAGAAATGGATGAGAAGACACCAGCACGTATGACAGTGGGATTCTAGAGGAGTTCTCTCTAATTTATTATCAGCAATGGGAAGAGGAATAGAAAATAGCTTCTGAGAACAATAAAGACAGTCAAAAATAGTCACTGTGGCAATTGTAACAAGAATTGACTAGGCAATTAGACAAAAATATAGCACTTTGTAGGACTATTTCTGTGAGATGAGAGAGAGAAATAAGGAAAAATTGGCTGAGAGCCTCAGGCTGCAGTGCAGTCTGGGAAAGCCTCAACTAGGCTGATGCGGAACCAAAGAGCAAAGATTGCCTATAAACTGAATTCCCCGTCGGGTAGGGATAGCCTGGCTCTAGTATCCCTGCTGTGCTCCGTGGTGGGCTGGAGTGGTGAGGAGAGTGTGACCTCAACATGAAACTGTGGTGGATCCTGATGGTGCCTCAGCTGGAGACAGGTGCTTTCTTGAATAGAGATCTGAGCAGCACACTCCCATGCCACCACACCCCTGGATAAATGCCCCTCACTTCTCGTTCTTACTGGCTTCTCTTCTGTGCGCTCAGACTGACTTTCATCTTGAAGTCTATTGTTAAGAAACAATATAACCGAGTTATATTCTTGCTTTCTAAGTGATACATAGATTCTTCTTCTATCTCCCAGGGTTAAATCTTATCAACTTAATCAGGCTTTTATGTGTACCATACTCCTGTCACACATTCATAGACAGTGTCACAAGTGGCAAATCATATGCATTGTAATATAGATTTCAAAAGTTTAACCAATCTATTTTGGAGCACTTTATTGTTCTCCAATCCCTGCCAACATCCACCTCTCAAATATGTTAACATTAGTATATTTTATACTTCCTGGCTTATATGCAAGCTGAAATAATTACTAAGTACTGTATATTCTATTTTATAGTCTTAAAATCAAGCATCTTGAAAGAATAGCCTACCCTTACTCTCTCTGCTTTCTCAATTTCCCCCACCTCTCCAATGAAGGAGTCTTATAAATGTCCCAATGACCTAATTGACCAATTCAGTAAGTGTTAACTCGTGTTCGACTAGAGATTTTGATACCGTTGACTATTCCCTTTTTTATGACACTCTCTTCTCCTGATTTTTCCACTACTCCTCTGTCTGCTCCTTCTCAGCCTTTCAATCACACTTTAAATGCCTGTGTTCCTCCAGGTCTATCCCAAGCCCTTTCTTTTTACTCTATGTATGCTCTTTAGGCAATATCATTTTCACTCAAAATATTAAATATCAATTTGCCAGTGACTCTCCAAATCTATGTCTCCAGGATAGACTCTTCTCCAGAGCACCAGAACCAATCACCATCAACCATCATTAAAAATTATTTGTTCATTCAACCTCTTCATAGATATATTCTTTCAGATATTACACAAATTTAATAATTTAAAAATCAAACCTCTTCAACCTCTTCATAGATATATTCCTTCAGATATTACACAAATTTAATAATTTAAAAATCAAATCACACATATTTCCCCCATCTTACCGGCTGTTATTCCCAGTAGTGGGAATATATCCACCCAGTTGCCCAAAACATTATTACACAGTAACACTAGATTCTCGCTTTCTCTTGCTGTCACTCCCATTCTCAAGCTATCGTTCTCTCCCCATCTCATGTACTGAGTTATATATCAAACACTAGCCCTAAATAATTTTAATCTATGTACTCTGCCATCTCAACTGCAATTGTGGTGATTACGGATTTATAATTTCAGAGCAGAAGCCTCCAAACTGGCATTCCTGACTCCAGGGGTGATATTTGTAATCTCCAAAGCGATTTCTCACAGGCAAATTTGTTCATGTTATTCAAAAGTCTTCAATGGTTCACCATCAAATACTGCTTACCATACCACACGTAGCCCTTCACCATCTTGCACCTAAAATCGTGTCTAATTCCATCCTTTCGAGTCTCACTTATGTTCTCTGCACTCTACTTGAACTGAACTACTTATGTGGGAGAATTCATCATCGTCATTCTGACTTGCCCTTATGTGTATGCAGCTGTGTCTGCCGACATGAAAAATGCCTCTTCATTCCTCATGTCCTAGGCATTATTTCTTTTATGTACCTTCACTGCTATCCTGTAATTGTTGACATGTCTGTCTCCTCA
>NW_011888790.1:6043996-6052620 GCF_000151845.1 Pteropus vampyrus | reverse complement strand
GGATTTATAATTTCAGAGCAGAAGCCTCCAAACTGGCATTCCTGACTCCAGGGGTGATATTTGTAATCTCCAAAGCGATTTCTCACAGGCAAATTTGTTCATGTTATTCAAAAGTCTTCAATGGTTCACCATCAAATACTGCTTACCATACCACACGTAGCCCTTCACCATCTTGCACCTAAAATCGTGTCTAATTCCATCCTTTCGAGTCTCACTTATGTTCTCTGCACTCTACTTGAACTGAACTACTTATGTGGGAGAATTCATCATCATCATTCTGACTTGCCCTTATGTGTATGCAGCTGTGTCTGCCGACATGAAAAATGCCTCTTCATTCCTCATGTCCTAGGCATTATTTCTTTTATGTACCTTCACTGCTATCCTGTAATTGTTGACATGTCTGTCTCCTCACCAAATACGATGCCAATTAGATGCAGAAGTTATGTCTTTTAATCAATATCTTACCAGCGCCTAAGCATTTAAGTGCCTGATAATATTTGCATTTGAATAAGAATATAATGAGAATGAGCTCAAAGAACTGAGTCTTGAAAATAAAATTTTTTTTGAGTTAGTATGTCCTCTCCTAAGTTCTTTTAAAATAATTGCCTGAAGAGATACAGGAGAAAATATATTGGGGAGTAAAAAATGCTATAGGCTGTGGATGAAAACTTTTCTCTATTTACTAAAGTGCACAGATTTCATTCTATTAAAAGTAAATTCAGAAGATTGTCTCCAACTACCAGTAATAGCTTCAATTGTATTAAATATTCCCATTGTTAATTGGGCATGGGGGAATCTCAAAACATGTTACTATATAAAGATTTTCATATGCTGTGTTTGTTGTTTTTTAAATGAAATTTGGCCTGAAAGCCTTAAAAAAAAAAACAGCTATATTCATACAGTATTTAAGTTATTACTATTCAAAGTATCTCACTGAGGCACTTGGAACAAAAATGATCATCTGTTAATGTACAAGCTAGGCTCTGAGAGGCTATGAGACTCGCTCAAGTCTGATAGTTACCGGAGCTGGAGTTGGAATGTAGGAAGTCTGGCTGCCGAACTTATATTTCTTCTCTCTTTCCTTACTGTTTCTATCCATAGGGCACATAGAACTGTGAGCTATTAGTCACTACCCAGCTCTGTTTGCATTCCTACAGTGCTTCCTCTGGCCCAAAGGTTACCTGTCACTGTCAAAACCATGGACATTTATAGCAGTTCCCTCATTTCCCAAGAGCTTTCTTCAACAGCTTTCCCAGCTGCCCTAGTTGAGATTAGAGCTGCCAGCTCTATTATTGACACCGACAAACCCTTTTACTGACCCTACATAATGATTATTGAGCTTGGGTGTTTGTCTAAACTTCAGGCATGCATGTGGTGGTTTTATGGTTCCATCTTCTTGGATGTAAAACAACATCACAGCAATCTTTTTTTAAAAAAGAATAAACTGAAACTCTAATTCTGCAAAAAGGGCTAGATTATTTATTGTACCATTTGTGTTAGAATTTTCTTAGCTCGCATTTCTCTACTCCAGGCTAAATTCAGCAGCATATGTGTTTTGTTTGGATTTCACACTGCTTTAAAAAGCACTTAGAATTGGGAAGATTTCAGGCAGAGTATACGCTCTTTAATATACCCCAGGACCTATCAAAAGTCATTTATTTTACATTCTGGCCCCAGAAAAAAAAATCTGAATTTGCTTAATAATTAAAAGTCTGTTTTGGAGTCAAATCTAAATTCCTGTTTTCCTTCTTTTTAGTTGTGTGACTTTGTGCATATTTTTAACCAGAATGTGCAATGGCTAGGTATGAAGTCTGATTGGGTTGCTTAGGTTTGAATTTTGTTTCTCCACTACCAACTATGTGACATGAGTAGGTTATTTATTCATTGGATGTTTCAGCTCTGAGCTTGGATATTATAGCAGAACCTTCTTCATAAGGTGGATGTGAGGATTGAGTGAGTTTGCATATAAAAAGAACTTAGCACAGTAATTGCAGATGGTAAGCACAAATAATTGTTTCTATTGTTATCAATAGTGTTTTTTGTGTTCCTCTTCTTCCTCCATACAATAAAAGTTATAACACGTACCTCAGAGGTTTATAGTAAGGAATAAATTAAATAAAGTGTAGAGACATCTGGTTCCCGAGTGGTAGTCATAATTATTATCAGATGCACAGAGTAGAAATCTACTAAGGTAATTCATAAATCATTAACCGTGTACTCCAAGCCCAGAATCTGACTCCAGCTCTTTTCCTGCCTTTCTCATCATGTTGAACATAATGTAAGAAAATTAAAGGATATGAGGTGGAAGGAAATTTAAAATCCTAACTTCAATCTGTGCTTTGTATGAACAAAGACTCAGAAGCCCAAAGTGATAAAGTAATTTGCAGAACATAATGCAGCTAGTTTGTTACAAAGCTGATTCTTCAATTCGATTACTCAGACTCCTGTTCTAATATCTATTACACTACACCACACCAATGCTGCTTCTCCTAGATTTTCACAATTTGGTGACTCCTTTGGGCTGGACTTCAGTTCCATGAGAGGGCTTAGCTTACCTTCATTACCTCCTGAGGAGGTACAAACAGTTTCTGTTTGATGAGTGCTGAGTACTTCTGATAGTGTTCAGAATATTAAAAAATAATAATAACAATGTAGTATGAATCAGGAAAACATTATGCTAGCCATGGGAAAACTAGATGATGGTCATAGTTAACTATGACATTTTTTAACATACTTTTAACTCCAGTTTTCTCTTATATATTTTTCTTTCTGTAATTGATAATGTCTTATTCATTTTTTATCTTCTTCACATATCACATATAGCACATTGAGTTCACACTGATTAACTTTATATTTGTTGAATGAATAATTGATTTGTCAAGTCTGGCGATTCATTTTTACACCTGATTCAATTTTTCAGCCTCTTATATTTTTCTGGTTCTCATATTTGCCAAGTAGTTTTTGGATACTCACTTGAAAAACATTTAAAGCACCAACACACTCTTTAACTCTCTTCCCCTTACACACCCGCAGTTATACACTTCTGCCTTCCTTCCCGACCATTCTGTCTTTCTTCAGAAGAATAAGTACCTCAATTAACTTTTAAGCTTAAGCATAAAAAGTATTCCCAGAACAATGTTACTAAAAGCTGATGATCAAGCACAAAATATCTGAAAAAATAATGAAGAGTAGGTGAAAAATAGAATTGAAAACAATGAAAATGTTAATGTACTCAAATGTTTCAGTCTCCCAAAGGGTGTCTGTCATCTCTGTTCTGCACGTAATAAAGTGGTATTTCATCAATTTCAAGACATTTCACATTTCAAGGTCCCTGGCATCAGGGTGCATCTCCAAATTGATGGCATTTTGCATTTATAGTAGATATTTTTTTCTATCAGAGCAATATAGAAAATAATAGATCATTTTATAATAGAGGGTGCCTTCAATGTGATAAAATACAGCAATAGCAATATTAGTGAGTATTTTATTGTGTGCCAGTTGTCTTCTAAGTATTTAATACATATTAACGTCTTTAATCTTTACAAATACTTATAGAGTGGGTTCTCTTATTCCTCCTCTTTTCTGATTAGAGAAACAAGAGCAGATTAGCAGTTAATTATGTTGCCTAAGGTTTCACATCTACAAAGGAATGAAGCTGGGATACTTCCCAAGGCTGTGATTTTAACCTCTACCTAATACATTTTTTTGTATGTTTTCTATATAAAACGTTGGATGCTCTTCTTGTTTCCATTTCCTGGTTTGTCTTTTAGAATACTTTTCCATCTTCATAAAATCACTGTAATATCTATTTTTATTTCAATATTATTGGTATCTATGTGTCTGTCTGGGTATTTTACCAGAGGGTCATTATTACAATCAGGATAAATAAACCATCCTTGGAACCAGAAACTACTTGGGATCAAATACTGGCCTTGCCACGTACCAGCCCTCTCACCTTTGGCAAATTACCTAACCTCAGTGTTTTCATTTAAAAAATAAGTATTTAATTTTTTTTAAAGTCTACCTTATAGAATTAAATCGAATAACTTATGTATAAACTATTGAGGACAATACCTGAGTTTAACAAATGCCCAACAAATGTTGGCTATTACTTAGGAAATAACAGTATATGAGACCGAAGTTAAAGAGAAGGGAATGGAGTAAAAAGGAAATGTTAGGAAGAAACACTTAAAAAATTTAGCAGTTTATAAACTTATTCTTGTATTCAACAAAATACAAATTGTGGTCGTATTTTGTCCAAAGCAATTTAAGGGCGGTATCTTCCTTCCTGTAGGTAAAGGTCTAAAGAAAGAAGTCACTTTGCAAAATGCCTTTATGTTTGGCCTGGCACTGAATGAATGACTAGATTGACTAATGAGTGAGAGGGAGGAGTACATTAAGTCCTATTCCCTATATTCTCAGTATCTTATGAAGAGGCACAGACAGAGCCCTGAGTGCTCAAAGAAGGGTGAAATTACCCCCAGCGAAGACAGATTTAAAGAGATTCATCCACCAAATATTTAAGTTCCTGCAATGTATACTCTATTCTGGAGACGGAATAAAATATCAGCCCTGCTCTCAAGAACAATGTTTCCAGCACTTATTGGTGATTTAGGTATAGATATTAATGATGGAAAAATATCACTAATGAATTACATAGTCATTTTAGTCAGTAGATTTGGATTCATCTTATCAATCCAGGCAAACTGGCTCTAAATTGCCATATATTGTTCCTTCTTGCAACGGATAAAGAACTATTTTTTCCCCATAGAAAAATGTATTACCATATTTAAAGATTTGAATTAATTTCAAATTAATGAGAACAAAAACTGAAGTGAATATTTAAGTAAAGACTTGAATAAAACAATTGCATTTACACTTTAGGCAACTGGATGTTTTCTGTTTGCTATTATTTCTTCTGCTGAATGATTAAAAGAACAGATCTTAATTGGTAGCTGAGAGGGTCACATGCTTATGTTTTACAAGGACAAGCAAATTCATCTTCAAAGACCCTAATTTGAATCGATTAAAGAAAAATGACTAAAAAGGTATTTGTTAAACATACATTAAAGGACCAAATGAAACATTTATCTTATCCAAATCACTTTATCATGAATAATTATTGTCTTTTGTCAAACTATTTATTTATAAAGCTAGATAGACTGATTAATGTTTTTATGGAAAAATCTATGAAAAAGTAAAAAACAGCTTAAAATTTGAACAGGAAAATCCCTTTCGTTTTGCTTATTTCATCCACCAGATGTCCCTCTTCTCAAACTTTGTGATGTGTTACTCTACAAATAAGTGTCATGCTAGGTTAATGAGAGAAACTGGTAGTTCAGTTGAATAAATCCTACAGACAATCCCAAACACTTTTTGGCAAGTGCAAAATCACAAAACCTTAGCAGCTAAGTCACTTTCCAAAAACACACTTTCTGGACTTGGATTCCTTCCATACCATCATTGCTGAGGGGCTATCTGACCTATTCTTGGGAGCCCACTTCAGTAGGAAAGCAAGTCCCTTCTGAAATAGCAGTTCCATGTCTGGTCAGCTCTGCCTGTTGGGAAATTCTTTCTTACTTTGATCTGAAATTTCCCTCTTATGCCTATCACCCACTTTTTGAATGTGTGCCTTTGGGAATGTTAGAAATCATACCTAATACATTTTTTTCAAATAATTCAATAGCTATTAAGTTCTGTCTGTGTATCCTTCTCTCCAGTCTAAGCATGTAATATCCTCAAAGTTCAATGATGAGTTAATTGTTTGGAAGAAAGGATGTATTTTTATGTAAACACAAAATTGTAAATGGTGATTAGGGTTGTGGGCTACAGCACATTTTATTTAACCTGTATCAAAATGAAGTAGTCAGAAATTACCTATATTAAATAAATAAAGATTATTCAAATTGTTAATTGCATTTGGTTTAATGAACCCTACACAGAAACTCACTAGAAAGTTACTTTCCCACATTCAAATCATAATTCTAAGCATCTATCACATATTCTGTCCCAGTGTTTTGGTTTAGGTATAAGTAATCTGAATTATAAATGATTATTTTACAGCATTCAAAATCTAAGAATAATTAAATAGCATTCAAAGTACATTTCTATTCTTAAATTTGTAGTTAAATCTATAATCTGATCATTACAATTTAATATCCATTAATCTATGTGAACACAGATGAACATATTAAATACCCAGAGGGAACAGTACTGAGAAAATGAAATTTGCTCACAGAACAGGGTAATTATTGCAAATGGAGATTACTCAGTGCCAGTACAGCTGTCTACACACGAAATCATTACATTTTATTTTTAGAATTGTTTGATGGTTGGTTTAGGTCTGTACTGAGTCAACATCTGAACTCTGTTAATTTTAGAGGCATTCCTCCCACTGAATGTAATATAAATGGGTGAGAATTCTTGTAACTCGTAACAACCCTGAAGACACATTTAGTTCTTGGTAGTAATAGTTTATGCTCATGCCCATATAAGATAGTTTTCAAAATCTCGGAATAGATCAAGGGAGTACTCGAAAATCAACTAAACACAAATTATTTTCACTGAAAATCATTATGTTTATGCAAATCAAGTAACACAAATGATATGTTACAACTTTTTCTAAACTGTTCTTCACAAAAAAATGGAACAAATATTTCTTAAAATGAAAAATCCAGCCAGCTTTCCCAGTTCTGCTGAGTCTCTCTGGAATCTCTAGGTATTCATCTGGTACTTAAGTCGCAAGGGTTTTAAATTCAAAAAATTCTCTATCGCTAAGCATTAGGGTTGTGGGAGAATTAAACCTAAAGCCCGTTGTTGACAAATCCTATTATTTGGCATTTCATCTTTTCAGAGAGACAGGAACAAAGAAGGATCTTTAAACTTGGTTAAAATGGAGAATGGAGGGGAAGGCTATGTTTTGCCTGGGCATTCCAGAATTTAATCCCATCAAATCAAAGGAGGTAGACATTACAGCATCATTGCCTGAGACCTCATATTACAGGATGAAAATTTATCAGCCACCTGGAATATGAGTGCCAATCAGACTGACCATATTATAATTCATATTGACCGTTAGGGCATGTTGGACCAAATGTTTTGATTATGTTTGTGATTTTAACATAACTTTAATTAATTGATAAAGCATAACAGTGAGCTAACAATTATTGCTCAGCATGTTAAATGTGTTGCATTTAATCTTCACAACCTCCCATGATATAGGCCCCATTGTTATACTGATTTTACCGCTGCATAAACTATGGCAGGGCAAGATATCTTGCCAAAGTTTTTTCATTTAGCTCCAAAGTTCTCATGTCAGGTGTTTGTTTTCCATGCTTCAAAGCAAGAAAATTAATCTTCCACTCATGGGGTTTTGCAATATGCCGAACACTGGGTGTGAGATGTGTGGATGCATCAGTGAAGATCCTCGGGCCCGGAGCTTATAGTCAAAGTGGAAGGTGAGAGAGGACACGTAAAAATTGCAGAAATGCTGCACTGGGATAAGTGGGAATCATGGGGAGATTGAGAGTTACACGCTCACATATGCTTTCTTCTTTGCAACGCAAATAACCATTTCTTGAGAGAAAAAAAAAAAATGAGTCTTAAGTGCTTACCATGCCAGATACCTGTGCTTGGGGCTCCATATATTCTCCAGCCATGTCTGGTGAGATACCAGTCCACCAGCAAAATGCTCAAAAGCCGCATTTTCACAGGCCTTCTTAAAATTTTTCTATTAGTTTTGAATAGACCTAAAAGCCTTTTTCTGATCTCTTATTGTTGAAAGAAATATTTTCTTTGTTCATTTCTTCACATTTCATCTAACCATAATAATATGCCTCAAGTTAATTAATTGGTTTCATACCTTATTTAGATTCTTCAAATATTCGAAGATTGTTAACCTATGTCCTTTAGTTGTTTCTTACTTGGGCTACACATACTGTATTTCACTATCTATGCAAATATATTTTTCATTCTTAGTCTATATTTATTTCATTATTTTTAAGTATTGAAACTACATTTTTTCTCTCTTCACATCGAAGCACTAAGATCCATGTTAACACTCTAAAACAACTGAGTCATAAACCCAAACTCAGAGCACTTGGGTGAAGGAGGGCAGGCTCATGAGTTTATTGCAGATCACAGAAAAGCTAGATCACCAATTAATCAGTAATGGTAACTTCACAGAGCGAGATGCAGGAATTAAGTGAGTTGCTCTCCCTTGTTTCTAGACTTTCCATTTTTCTCTTAACTTCCTAGGCTACATTCATGTGACCATTTGTAGAACTCCGGGCACAAAGCACAACACTGGATTCCCAGCCTTTCTTGGGAATTTTAGCCAATAAAGACCTAGGATTTACGATGCATTTGAGGTACTTCTTAAAGGAAATAATAGACTTTTGGAGTTAATGGAAAATGTTCATGGTATGCGTGTGTGTGTGTGTGCGCGCGCGCGTGCACACATGCACGCACGCATGCATGCACATGATAAAGATGATTAATTCAGGATCAACATGGGAGTCATCCTAAAGGGATATAGAAAAGCATTCTAAATGTCACTGCCCTAAACCCACAGATAAGTCTTTTATAAATGTGTCCTACTGTGATTCTTGACTTTTGTCTCCTAT